>NW_009702531.1:0-11146 GCF_000703405.1 Apaloderma vittatum
CCGCTCCCCGGGGGATCCATGGGCAGGGAGAGGTCTGCAAGCGGGAACGGGGGAGCAGGATCTGCCGGAGCCTCTGCAGCCGAGGGCTGTGTGGGAAGGAGACAAGGTACCAGAGATGTTCTTGCCACGACAGTGCTTCAAGAACAGGTCCTGGTCTCTACTGAAATGAGACGGGCTGGGGCTGGATGTGAGAAAGACCCTCAACGCATATCACCAAACCTCCCGAAACTTCACTCATCTGTTTTCCAAAAAGTCTAAGAGTATCCCCACCATGGGTGGTACCATCTTTGTCTGGAGGGAGTAACAGAGTAGCAGTTAATTAGTTAATAGAAAAATGACTACGCAGACAGATGCTGCTGACGAGCACTTGGACAGTTTCAAGAGCCAAGCTTGGACCAGCTCACTAGCTGTTGGCCAACCACGGTGACTTTAGACCTTTTTTTGAAGAGATGTGTGCTCCTCCTGGTTGCTATGTGACCCTTGTGCAAACACACAGCAAAACATGCTGCCCTGGGCCCAAAACATTCAAAATGGAAAAAGATGTATCTTTTTCCATAGACATCTTGCAATCACATGCTTTGAAACACCCTCAACAAGAAGCATGGTAAATTTGAAAGTTATTTAAAAATGGCAATACTCTGACAGCTCATAACCTCCTCAGAAACACCTGCAGGGATAACATGGCCCTAGATGTTTGTGGATAGCCACAACAGGCAATGGGTGCAGCGAATGCAACCAGCGATGGAATACTCGGGGCTCAAATGTCACGATGTAACACAGATCTGTCATGACAGCCCATCCACGCTCATGCAGTCTCCTCCTCCTCATATTTATTGTTTGCATAAAACAATCCCCTTTTCCCTCCTAGAAGACAAGCTATCAGGGGCTGAGCTACCTCCGGGCACACAAATCCAAGGGACAGAAAACACAACTGGTGCACCCTCTCTAGATGGAACCTCAGGCAGGACACAGTGTCTCAAGGGGTTGGTCATGCACTCCTACCCCAGCACACGAACTTTCACCACACAGGAACTTCAGAGAAGCTTTTATTGTGCTTGGCCCTGTGGGAAGGGGGTTGCTGACCCAGAGCTGTGGCTCTCCCTCCACACTCTTTGTCCCCTTGCCTTTGAGATCCAGGGGGTCACCCCTACTTCTGTGGGGGAGTCCAGCCCCGAGTGATGAGTGCTCACAAGCGTTTGACAGTCATGCTGTTCAGAGCTGCTGGCTCCAGCTCTCCCAATCTCTGGTGTTCAACCTGAAAGCCAGAGCTGGAGGAAACTGGGAAGAGAACCCACTGGCTGTTGCTGACAAAGACAACTACGCTAGCTGCACCATGCCCACCGTCCACGCCACCTGCCAGAGGCAGCACAGAGCTCTGCACTCCTTCAAACTCCCACTCTGGAGCAGACACGAATGGGAAGGAACCTGAAACTCAACTTAGTTTCCACAAAGCTTAGTTTTCTCCTGGCAAGCATATACATTGGGGCTTTGGCAGCAGAAACAAGGAGGCAAACTGGCAGGTGTGTGGCTTGAAACAAAGTAAAGTTCTAGGTCAGCATTTCATGTTTTGAAGGAACTGTTACATTACAAGGCAGTGGGTGTTACTGCCACTCCCCCCGGACTAACACAATTTCATTCACCTCTCCAAACTGACATTAGGGTGAGTAATTGTCCAAGACAGAATTTATTTGCAGCCTTATTAAAGACTAGAAGTCAGAGCAATTTCAGGACTACTCCTTTCCTTCTCCTTTGGACTGAGGTGACAGGTGATGCTATCCACAAAATCCTTGTCTGACATGATGCTTCACAGAATGTAGTAAAGGCTCTGGAAAAGCACCTCGAATTTCTATTGGAGGTGACAAAAATTATCTAGATTTCAAAAATATCTAATAACAGTAGGACCTAATTGCCGCCTTCAAAAGAGACTTGAACTCGTGGGCAGGGAGATATGTATGTGGCTAACTGCCTGTGGGAACCCAGCTGGCAGTCTCACGTCCTTGGGACGCCGCTGTGCTGGAGCAGTGCTGCCTGCAGTACGCAGCTGCCTCTCTTCAGAAAACAGGACAGCGGTGCTTTGGCAAACGTCCCCTGGGATTCACATGGTCTGAAGAGGACTGCAGGGCCTCCAAGGGCTGACCAACCCCAGACTGCGACAGGCTGACCCCCCCTGCACCAAAGCAGGGGCATCTCAGCCCCACAGAACAGCTCCTGCACCCCGCGGCCATGCCAAGAAGGCGTCCAGGTGAGGAAGAAGCTGTCCTTTCTCTTTGCCAGAAACAAATGAGGTTAAAACCAAACGTATCAAGCGAAACGTGTACACAAGTGACTGCTGATTCAAGGCAAACTAATTCAATTACAGCCTGATCCTGCAGAGCAATGACGTGCCCTTGTGTTAGGTGGCTCAACAAGTGCTTCCCCTCTTGCTGGGGGACCTGGACGAGCACAGGGCTGGGAGGGAGCTGCCAGCCACGGATATTGGCCCAGTGGGCACTGCCGGGCCCCTGCTCCTCTGCTCAGCACCCCTGCCAGCGTCAACAGCCATCAGGTGAGACACTTCACTCCTGTCAGCTCCAGTGGATAAAGGTCCCTCCCCAGTTCCTCCCTTCAAAGGCAGGAAAAAGACATGTGGAGAGCCCAGAAGAGTGGCGCATATGCCCTAGTTTTGTTACTGATTATGTAGATTAACGATTCCCTGCCTCTGTCTCACGTTCCCCTTGACCCAAGTCCCCCAGTTTCTGCTCCCTGTCTCCCTTCCCAGCTGACACTTTCCTTCTCCGCACTGCTTGCCTAGCAAGCCTCAGAAGAGCCAACCTAGGCTGAAAAACAAAGCAGAGCTGAGGACAGGCAGCAGCACTCCCAGGGTAAGGCGTGCTGGGAGCCAGCACAGGTGCCTGAGGGACACCAAACGGCCCTCCTCTCCCCGAGGAGGTGTCAGCTCCTCCGGTTGGTGGGCTCCACTGGGGCAGTGGTCCCCAAACCCGCAGCTCGGGTGGTGCAGGGCTGGGTTCTGCAAGAGCTCCTGGCTGCCAGGGCTGCAGGATGAGCACAAAGGGAGCTGCTTTCCCCGGGGCAGGCTGGTAACAGGAAATTCTCACTCCCCACTACCTCCTGGGAGGCTGAAGCTGCTCCCCCTGCATCCCCCAGCCCAGAGGAGCGCAGAGATCTCTCAGGCTCACCACAGAAATCACACCAGGAAAAAAGGGAGGGGAGAGAAACACAAGAGCAAGAATGTGGCAGCCCAGGGCTTGCAGAACTCGAGGGTTTATGGCAGCAAAAACTGAATCTGTAAACGGCTTTGGGGGCTCAAGGGTTTAAAATCTGAGTGCAGAACCAGGGTCCAAGTTAAAGCAGTTGTATGGTAAAGAAGCAGAAGCAGCAGAGCACACAGCCAGGCTTGCAGAACGAAATGAGGGGTGCCCCGAGAGACATTCCACCCGCAGTGAGAACTGCCCGGCCGCAGCCTGGCAGGTGCCAGGTGCCAGCAGCGCAGGGCCGGTGACAGGGGCTCCTGACACAGGATGCCACCAGAGCGCAGTAACAGCCCGCGGGACCCACGGCTGGTGTTGCTGACCCTCCCCGCAGCCCTCCTTCCACCTGCCCCACGGCCTGACCCACAGACAGACACCCAACCTGGGCAGGATCCTCCCAGCAACACTAAACCAAGGCGGCCCTTGGCCAAGCAGGTGGTGATCCAGGGCACCAAAGAAATGCTCAGAAATAACTCTTCAGTCCTCACACAAGCAGAGGCCCTGCTGCATGCTGCCCTGCTGCCACAGCAAAGAGCCCTGCAAAAATAGAAAGTCCAGGGACATCAAGAACCTGCTGCATTCGCTGTGGGAGATCCGATACCCCCAGTCAGCAGACATGGGGAGCACACAGGCACCCCTTCTCCAATCAATGAAAGCCAGGCTAACAAGGCTAAGAGGCTCCACAGGCATCTAAAACCGAAGGCACCCAGCTGGGGTTGGTTCCTGCCAGCAGGCAGGCTCAGCTCACTGGAAGCATCATCTATTTTACATCCCAGAGAAAACCAGATGCTGTAAAACACAGACAGACCCAAGCTCCACCGACAAACAGATCCAGACTCGTGTCACGTGCAGGATAAGTGCAGCTGCAGCGGTGGCCCAGCTCCTCTCCCACACAGGATCAGAGCATGTGCTGCATCCGATGATGGTAGCTCAGTTCCTTCTGCCTCTCCCCCCACTCCCTCATACATCAGTCTCTGACGTGATGGGAAGGTTTGAGCCAAATCCAGTCCCTCCTAATTTCTTTAATGTGTATGTTGAGAAATAGAATTTTTATTAGGTTCAGCTATTTCACCATGATGTGAAAGGTGCAACCTGTTGCTTCCTTTCTCCACTGATACAGAACTTCTATGAAGCTTTTTTGTGCATCGTGAATTCCCTTACCTCATCCTGGCAAAAATACAGCCATCGTGACCCACTCTCTGTGTGACACAGGGCAGCCTGCAGATAGCTCTCTGAGGACGCCTCACGAAGCAGCAGCTACCCAAGCACTTCCAGGCACACCAGCTGAGTTCACCACTGCACTGTGGCTGGGACAGGGTCTTGGCAGATGTTCAAGCATAGAGTGAGGATCTTGGGTCACTGCTCTGACACAGCAGACATCCCTGAGCATCCACCACAGGCACAGGAATTCCTTGAAGTTGTCCCTGGAGTGCTACATCAGAGTCCTGCGAAAGTCACACTTAGCTCTCTCCGTGAGGTGAGCCTTGACTACACAAAAGTATCTGGATTTCCACTGAAATGACTCAATTTCCGTGGAGTGTGGATGGGCCAGCCTGAATCCATGTAATACTGGCACGTCTCACCCCCTTTAACACGTGGAGCAGAAAGACCTGAGCTCTCTGCTCTGCATCACTTCTTTTCTCCCCTCAGCTGAACAGAAACACCCATTACCAGATCCAAATCTGTGTGCTGTAAAATGAAGCTTGCTGTTCCCAGCAGAGCAATGGGAAAGATGCTGCTGGATCTGACCCACAGCCAAGATCCAGCCCAACTGAACAAGCCAACGTCCAGCTATATTTTCCAGCTTCTCAGCCCTGTCTCCAGGAAGGCTGCTGGCATGTTTGGTTTTTGTTTTTTCCATTTCCTCCAGTCATCCATAGCAACTGCTCTCTGGCAGAAAAATCAAACTTCTCCATCCTCCACCTTTTTGCAGAGGTGACAGTGGACGGCATCTGTGTATTTTGCCCAAAACAGACAGAGCAAATGCAACAATAGTTGGACTCCACCACGGTTTTCCTCGCAATTAAGGCTGACTGTCAGGCCAGCTTTGCACTCACCCAGCCTCACCCTGAATGGCAGGCCACACATATGAAACTAATATCTGGGTCTCATCACAGCACCTCCTTGTTTTGATGCCACTTGCAGCAGCTTCTACATTTTACAGTATTTCTCTAGGTATATTTGCTTTTGCTTTTCAGAGATGAATCTCTTTTTGTCATTCCTGGCTCACATGTCCAAGTCCTCAAGAGCATCATTCCTTCCCGGTTGGCATTCCCAACAGCACTGTCACCTGCACACACGCTATACCTGCACGGTGCAGGAACAGAGCAGCAGCCTCGCTGCTGAGCCAGCCCTGGGACGCGAACCCTCCTGGAAGACCTGTGTCTTGGCAGCTGCCTGCCTGCTGGCAACACACCACCCGTCAAGAAGCCCCCAGAAGCTTAGTCCACTTGTCTGTGGCATGCCTGGCACAGATCAGAGACAAACACCCTCCTACCTGACAGACAGGCAGAGCTTGGACTGTTCTGGCCTGTTGGAGGTACTGATGTCTTAGATAAATAGAAAACATTATTTTGGATGGTGACAACTATTTTGCTGCAGCCAAACCACAATGCTTCATTTCAATTTAAACCCATTGAAGTTTGTGTTTGACACTTTCAACTATGTTTACAAAAATGCTTGGAGAAGTCCTACGAAATAAAGCCTCTTCTAAGCGAGAAAGCAGGGAGTCTTGCCTTGTAAATCTCGAAATTCTTTGCTACTTCTTTTCCGTTGTTTTCCTTTCTTTCCTAAAATGGGCATCCCAAAAGTCACACAAATTTGTGAGAACAAGAGGTGTCCATGTGGCTCTTGCGATCCTGAGGGGTCTTTGTCAGTTGAACACCACCTGCCAGGAGGCTCCCGGTGACACTCCTGAGCGGACCACAGACTCCTGGGGATCAGCCCTTGGCTTGTGCACCTCACCCTAAAGCCAGCAGCTTGGGCGGGACAGAGCCCCCTTGGATCCTCACCACCCAGGACCACTTCAAAGGAGAGAAGCTGCTACATCACTGTGGCCATGTCCTGCTGCAGATGTTTTTCTTGTGGCATCCCCCCCCGGAGCACTGAGCGAGCCCACTGCTGGGCCGTGCCAAGCAAGAAGGGATCTCTGCTACCCTGGAAGCTACTGACAAAAACAGGCTTTTCCTGATGCAGCATCAGGTGCAGGTTTTGCTGTGTTTTCTAACAACCTCAAAAAAAAGATACAACATTAAAAGAAGGATCATCTCTCCTACCTGCCACAACAGGCTATTGCTAGAGCATCTTGTATAGTGTCCTGCATGGCAGGCTTGGTGAGGCCATTGCTCCCAGAAAATGAGCCACAGCCAGGACCTATTACTGGTTGTTAAATGCAGAGAAAAAATTTTAAATAAAAAAGTCTTTTAGGGTATCGTTTTGCGAAGGTAAAGAGCATTATAAACCCTATCACAGATGGAGAAAAAACGTCCCTGCCCTGCACATGAGCCCCTTCCAAACCACCAGGCCAAGCGCTGTGTGTCTCTGGGTCATGAGACAAAACAAAGGCACCAGCAGATATAATCATCTTGCAGGTCATGTCAGCCAGCCCACATGGTGCCCCTGCCTCTTCAGAGGAGAGATCTGCTTCAAGGAAGCCGAGAACAGGCTGGATCAGTGAGGGACTGAGTGATAAGTCAACCCATCTTTTTTACACCTGGCTGCAAAAATCAATTTATTTTCTGCAGAAAAGTTCCATAAAGACTTAAAATTTTCCCAGCAAAAGCAGGAGGTTTTCAAAGAACATGTCACTCAGAGCAACAATTGCAGCATCCTTCTCGGTGTGCTGCCTCGGTGCATTGCCGCCCTCCCGGTGCCCAGGTGTGCCCAGATGTGCCCGCCAGCTCCCTGCTCCAGCCACACTGTGTGCCTTGTTACACACAGCCCCAGACGTCCCGTCCCTCCTGCTACATGGTTCTGCAGTGAAGCCGTCATTTCCAAGGCAACTGGCTGTGGTCCCACAAACATGGGGTTGCAGTTTCACTGCAGGCTGGGGCAGTGCAGCCTTAGCTGCCCAGAGCAGGAATTCTTCAGCTGAGTCCCTCATTTCTTTAGAAAACCAGGCCTTACTGCATAACTCCCATGAACTCTAGTATCTGTGCCTTCTTACACAAGGGCAGGGGGAGTGTTAATCAAACTTTGCCCTTTTGCATAACTGCTGTCAATAATCTGTATCACAGCACGAGCAGTCAAAACCTGGCCTCTTACTGTTACAAATTGGGCATCAGATTTCTTTAAAAACCTAAACAAAAATGTGTGGGAACTTTTTCAAAAAAGATCAAAGTATTTAGCATTGAACTCCATGAATTATAATACAGGTTTCACTGCTGTATTTGCATTGTGGGAACTAGTTCAGTGGCTCGGGGTTCTTCCTATTATTATTTGTGGAAATACCAGAAATAATGTAACTCCAAATCCTTCTCTTAAAAAAAAGTAAAACCAAAACAAAAGCTGAAGTTATGAACTAATGCTAACAAAGTGCTTTATGGCCGCTTCCACAAAAGCAAGATGTTAAACTGTGCTAAAAGGCAGAGCACAACTACAACTTGTAGATCACACTAATTTCACTGGTAAGGAAAAGCCAGCAGTTGGCTTGGTGTTTCTGCTATAAATTACTGGCAGCGGAAACAAAAAAGCTGCATGCTGAAGTCATAGCACATTTTACAAGTTTCAGAAAAAGCAAGCTAAGACAGAAAAGAATTAGTTCAAGCTTCCTTTTCCATTTGAGGCAGTCCTGAACATCCCACCAGGATTTATCATAAACTGAATCTGAGTGGTGTCGCACAACTGGACACAAGGAGGAATGAGTGACGCTGGTGACCTCCAGGAGAAAACCACAGACTGGCTCCAGCAGGTCTTCTGGAGCGGACAGACCCCTCGTATGCTTTGGCTGCCCAGTAGTTTCCCCTCACACTCCCGCAAAGGGTGGGAGCCTCTTCCTCCTCCTGGCTGCCAGGCTGATGGAGCTGCCCCAGCCTGCAGTGAAACTGCAACCCCATGTTTGTGGGACCACAGCCAGTTGCCTTGGAAATGACGGCTTCACTGCAGAACCATGTAGCAGGAGGGACGGACGTCTGGGGCTGTGTGTAACAGGCCAAGCGCTCCTGCCGGTGGTGCTGACCAGCAGGACAAGAACATGGGGTCTCCGCACAGCAGAGCAGCGAGGAGGCACCTGGAGGAAGCTGGCACAGACTTGTGGTTTGCCTTCCCAGGCACTGAGCACTGACTGAAAAGCTCCTTCCCAGCTCCTCAAAGCTGTGTCGACTCTGCAAACGACCAGCAGTGCAGCTCTTCAAGATTTGTTCACACGTTACTAGCCCCGGTGAACATTTTAACCACATGCATTCAGAGGGTGTTGTCTGCGACATACAGAGAAACTCTCTGACTTCTTTATAGCATAGCAAGCGGTGTAAGCTCCCCGGCTTGACAAAAGGCGTGGCAGCTCTCAAGGAAAACTACAGTAAACATCACAAGGGTACAGCACACATAGGCTATTACTGACAGAACCTGCACAAAGTTACATCGCTCTTGATAAACAAGGTCTCTGCAAATGGCCTAGATCAGAGCAGATTCTGGCCCCCCAACACTATTCCTCCACATCACAAGTGTTCTGCACCAACAACCCTTGCTGCAGCAGTCCTCTGTGACAGGGAAAGCAGCCTCCTGCCTTCTGCAAACAGCATCCAAGAGCCACGTCCTTTGTTCGGACGAGTCCTGCACCAGGACTGGGCATGGGATGTGGCCGAGTGCAGGAAGCTCACGTGCCTGCCCGGGCAGTGGCAGGCTCTGCAGCCGGGGGCGGCCCCCGCCACCCCCCGCTGCCTCCAGCAGCCCACCCAGCCGGACACTCTCCCTGTACCCCCATCAACTGGCAAAGCCCAAGTTCCCACTGATGAGGCAAAGTCCCAGCCCCCGACTGCTCTCAGCCATACCCCTTGCTGGGGTGTAACTACGGCTTCACGTGCCCAAATGCACAGCTCAGCTTTTCTCCTTCCAGCAGACTTTGTGATAAAGCAACGCGAGGTTGAAACAGCTACCCGGGCTGTACTATGCTGGCAGCTGTACGGCATCACATGTTACCACATTGCAATTGTCTTCTCACAGAAATGCAGTGCTTTAATTGCAATTAACACCCTTACAACAACAAACAAACAAGAAAAAAAGTGTATTGGTCTGTTGTATTACCAAGAAACTGTTCACTGCAAAAGTGAGAATATACGTCTTTGTCTGCTGCCCTGGGCACAGGCAAGTCTCCTACTTTTAGCTTTCCTAATGAACAAGTTGCTTGGTCCAGGGTACATGACTTAACTTCTCTGTTTCTCAATCACCGAAATTATTCAAAGAAGTTTGATTTGCCCTGACAAAAGAGCCTTTGTGTCTCTGAATCCAGAGAGTTCAGCACAAGCAATGTCTCTGTGGCGGAGCGGGCACACAGCACGGCTCCATGGGCACTTCCCGCCAGGGCTGTCACACCCCGGGACACTCCCAACCTGCAGTGGTAAAACCAAGACATATGATTCATCCTAGCAGAGGAGACACAAGAACACATGCATGAAGCTTCCCATCTTCCTAGGCAAGACATGCAGATAAAAAAGGGTTTGGTTGCTGATGCTTATCAAACGGAAGGCCTCAGAGGAAGAAATCTAGGAGTAGAAATCATCAGGAAGAGAGAAGCTGTGGAAGGAAAACCTCAGCTGCAAAACTCCATAGAGATAAGGGTCTACATAAGACCTTAAAAGGGAGCAAGACGATTTAAATTTTTTTGGTCGACTAATAAAGAAAAGCTCATAGCAAAGCCTGAGGACAGTCCGTCATGAGTTTCTGTTTCTTTTCCAACAAGCAGCAGCATAAAATTGTTAATGCAGTGGTCTGTTCCGCAGCTGCTATTCAAACCACATGGACAAGGTTGGTACTGATAGGAATAATGCTAATTTTGTTCCTGACTCTGCATAACGGGCTGTAAAAGAGCAAAGCTCCAGAATAGGAACAAAATAGTGTGCCAATAAGAAACCAAAAAGCAGAGGCTGAGGAAATCAAAAAGGAATGAAGAAACTTCAAAGGAAGCTGTTGCCTAGATGTAAGTTCCTACAGACATTAAGGACAGCCCGATGCTTTTTCCCAAAACCAAAACAGGCCAAGTCTCAGCGCTTCACTGCTCCTGCTCCCATCAGGCTCCAGGTGGTGAGGTCAGTTCCCCCCATCACAAACCCCTGCGGTTTATCAGGGTACACAGTCTGGGCACAAGCTGACTTACTGCAGAACCTCGAGGCAGTCACACCACTTACTCAGGCCAATCTGCAGGCTCACTATTTACTACTTTTGCTTCCATTTTTAAAAATGGAGTTTATCAATTTGTCTTCTTCACCCTTAAAAACCCTTAAGAGGAATATTTACTAAAATTCCAGATCCAAATGAACTCATTGACCAACAGGCCTTACTTGCCTCGTATGCCGATGAGTCACTGGCCCACTGAAATCCCAACTGAGGAATTCATTCAACACTATCAGCTTAACTGTCTTTCTGCCAAACTGATGCTGGTGAAACCAGAACCAAAAAAGCAAGCGATCTCAGCCTCTGGCAGCAGGATTTACAGCGCAGAGCTGGATAAATCTGCGTACTACCCTGAGTTTGGGTAAGTTGAGAAACTTCGCGCCCGATGATGCCTTCAGCGACGCCCCTTCCAGGACCAGCGTGATGCCCCTCGCTCCTGATCTGTCTCAGTGCAAGACAAGGACCAGTCTGCTTTGGAGTAACAGCTCCGAAACTCCCCGTTTCATGGGGGCCGGGTGGGTGCGGGAGGAACACAGGGGTACCTTCTCGTACGACTCTAAGAAAAGCAACCG
>NW_009702532.1:0-2392 GCF_000703405.1 Apaloderma vittatum
GCAGAGCCGGGCGGCGGGATTTATCGCGACGATTAATTCTTTAACTGTACAGGGAAGCAGCGGGGGAAAAAGGGAGAAAAAGCCCCGTATCCCCGCTGCCGAAAGGCACCCTGCTTCTCAGGGCGACTATCAAAAGGGGCGCTCGCAGCCGGCCACTCCGCATTCCGGTGAAACAAATTTATGCGCAAGTATAGTTATTTATTTGCTGGCACCTCCTTTGACTGCAGGACACACGCTAGCGGCATCGGAAACCGAGCGGAGGGTTACAGTCCTTTGGAAGAAAGGAGGGGAGGGCGCGTTGGGGGAAAAGTAAGAGGCGGCCAGATCCAAGTCCAGTGTTAGGGATTAAAGTCGTGGCGGAGCGCTTTGCAAATACGCCTCTGATTCCCTGATTTTTCTTCGGCGGACGCTCAGGCTCTTTATCCCTGTGGCTGGCTAAGGACCGCGGTCAACGGGATGCGGGGGACACAAAAAATTATCCGCGAGAAGCTTAATTTACTCTAAATGTCTTTTATTGAACATAGAGCCCAGCAAATGGTAGGGACGGCTGAGTAATAATTAAAATCACGTGTAAATATTGTGCATGCGAAAGTGTGGTTCTAATTAGTTTTACATAGCTATGTGGGCTGTCTCTCTCCCTCTCTCTCCCCCTTCTCTCTCCTTCTTTCTTTCTTTTTCTTTTCATGTCTTCCCAACAGTTTAATCAGAAATCTTACAGAGATCCTATTTTAACAACGTTCTCTTCCCCCGTTCAAGATTACAAAGGCCCATAATGAAACTATTATCCCCCATTAGAGTTCGAAAATTACGGAACAGTTGCAAGATCTCCACAAACAAGGAGCCTGTTATTTTCGAACAATTTAAAAAATGCAAATAAAGCCCTCCTCTGCTATTTTTTTGGTGGTCATTGTATAGACACGCCGTAATAGAAAAAAAAAAAAATTGTATTTCTTTCCTGGAAAGACGGAACTCGACGTCATTTGTATTTATTATTAAGAGTCAGCTGTGGTGAAATGTGATTGTAGAACTTCCCTTTTCCATTCAGAAAAAATAATCTTAGCTGCAGGAGTCCTGGATGTTTATATTCGAATTTGGGTTCTCAACTTGCAGCGGGTTTCATTTTTTGGTTCCTCACCAAAAATAATAGCAAATGAATAACAATAACAATAATGTTTTAAAGAACGTGTCTGTATTTTTATTTCCCTGTAAAATTCTGCATTTGTTCACTGCCGGCATCCGAGCGGCAGGAGAGGGTGTACAGAAAGCGAGAGATAAAATATAGCCAATAATTACAGACATTTTTCACGCGGTCATGCTACTGATAATAATACTGGAGCATTCTCCTCTCTTTTGGTCCTTTTATACACATTTTTTCCCAAAGTACATCTTGCATACAAGCCACCAAGGCTAGTGGGGGCAGCGTCGGTTTCGTGCAATTTGAGTTGCAAATTACTCAAGGTTTTGGCTTACACCCTCAGAGGTGAGGGACCCCGAAACAGTGCATCGAATTTTGATGTGAAATCGGAATTCTCGGGAAAGAAGGACCACTGGAGCGATAGTGCTTGGATAACTGTACCGCCTGCCCTCCAGCCCGATATAACCAAATTAGCAGAGCTCCCATTCCGCTAGCTCTAACCGCCGGCTGCAACAGGAAGGGCCCCGTCGATTTTTAAGCGAAGGGTATCTGCAAACCCTGCTTCATTAGCTACGCACCGTGGAGCGTACGCTGGCGCGGGGCTGAAATCCGCGGGCGCTGGCGATCTTTCCTGAACGGGAAGTTCAGGATCGCCCTTCCCCAGGGTTTCCTGCCACTGCAAAACCCTCTCACGGCATCGTCAGGGATACGAATGCAAGGAGGTGTTTTGGCACAGCGGAGAGAAAAAATGATTCAGAATTTGGGGGAAGCGGTCCAAAATAAGGATGATGTGATTCAAGAAGGAAATAAGGGGCAGAGGCAAACCCACATACAAACGCCATGCAGACAGGCACAGGCATATGCAGGGTAAATACACTCCCAGTATGTACGCAGACCCAGCAGATAGCCCGTCAGGCGCACAGCGTGTGTGGAGGCAGACACAAGCACTTAAATTTGACTGCAATGTAGAGCTCTGCTCCTGCCCCAGCCGAGAATGTCTCCTCTAAGGAACTGGCTAGGATGGGTCTAGCTAAAAACCGCTATCCAAACTCCATTGAGTTTCTGCAGCCCAGCCTGGAGTTAAAAAAAAAGTTTATAGGTTTTCTTTATTATTATTTAGGAAAAAATAATCACAGTCGCTAAAAGAAAAAATTTTTTTAAATGTAAAAAATAGAAATAAAGCCCCAATGACAGAGTTTCCTGCCCTTTTCCCTTCCTGCTTTTCCGCTGCTGAAGGTATCCCGCTCCGCTGCCGCG
>NW_009702533.1:0-1279 GCF_000703405.1 Apaloderma vittatum
TTTTTAATATTTGCCTTCAGTGTCTTGGCTGGGAGGAGAGTTTTTTACCTCTCTGAGATTTTTTTTTTCCTTGAGAGTAGTAGAGGAAGCAAGAGAGGATTTACCTGGTCGGGTTGAGTTCACTTCATTTGACTTTTTTTTTAAATTATTGTTATTATTATTATTATTAAAATAATCATCCTGCCTCAGAAGAAAGGAAGGTTTTTGGCAACTCTGGTGAAAAAAAAAAAAAAAAAAGAAAGACAACTTTTCATCAATGGCCTCTTTTGGATATTTCCTGTTTCTTTGTGGGTTGAGTCAGGCTCTGTCAAGTTACCCAATCTGGTGGTAAGTTTTATTCTTCTTTTTTTTTTTTTCTCTCATTTTCATTTATTTTTCCCCTCCTCTGTTTTCTCTGCAACCCCTACGCTTAAGATGACTTGAAATTCTCCTTTCGTTGCCACTCAGCTAAAGAGGTGGGATTGTTTCAGAGCCAGCAAGTTCTTAGAACCTGCATTTCACCTCTTTTATTTATGCATTCACTTTGTTTATTTTGACTGGGTTATACTTGATCTCTCCTTCTCCTACTGTAAAAGAGAGAGAGAGAGCGAGAGCGATCGGAAAGTTATTTTTTTTTTTAAGTGCTTTGATCCTCTCCTGTGAAGAACAAAAGGCGCTGCCTGAATTAAAGAGATAATGATACAAGTTGACATGAGCATTTCAAGGTGATTTCGAGCTAGTCAGGTGGAAGGAAGGGAGGAAAGGATGAAAACTTTTTTTTTTCCTCCCTTCGCTGTAAGGAATATTTAGGGGAAAATAAAAAAAGGAGGAAAATTTAAAAGAAATGAAATGAAAGAAAGAGAAAGGTGGTGAGAGGAGGCTGAACAACCTGGTCTGGTTCTGGAAAGGCAGAGCCAGGAGCAAAGACGGAGGTGGAGGCAGATGTTCCCAGCGCAAAAACCGCGGGGACCTCCGCACCCCCGGGATAACGCGCTTTTTTATTTTTTTTTTTTGAGCCGGGTTGCAGCTCTTTTTTTTTTTTTCTTTTCTTTTTTATTTCCGCGCTTTGCACCCTACGCCTTTAAGAGGCTTTTCTCTCTTCCTCCACGAAAAACAAATGGTGCTGGGCAAGGCATGTAACTGCAAGATCTGCTCTAATTACCCCGCGGAGCTATAATTGGGCTCAGAGAAGCCTGAGCGCAGGAAAAGCTCCGGCTCCGCAGGCGATTCGCGTAAGAAGCGCGGAGCGGAGCCCCGCGGGAATTGCGCAGTGCCCGGAGGCAAGCAGGCGGAGGGGAAA
>NW_009702533.1:1370-1631 GCF_000703405.1 Apaloderma vittatum
CGCGTCCCAAGCGCGGAGCTCCGCACCCGGGGAGGTGCCGTAAATAAGCCAGAAGAGTGAAAAAAAAATAAGAAACGTTAGTAATAATTAATTTGTTTAAATGCATTTAATCTCTGCCTTCTCCCTCCTCCCCAATCCGACGAGGGGTGTTAGCGGGGGTTTCAGGCGCGGAAGGGGGGTCCGCGGGTGCGGTACTTCCCGGAGAGGGGTGTTGAAGGCAGCCCTCTCCAACTATTTCAGGTATGTCTGAAAGCAGGGAAT
>NW_009702534.1:0-31683 GCF_000703405.1 Apaloderma vittatum
GGTCCCTCTTCCCAGAGGTTTGTCACCCGCTGGAAAAAATTCGACCCTTCACACAAAGGGCAATGCCGAAAGGCCCGGCTTTTAGGGATTTTTTTTTTCCCCTCGCCTTTGGTGTTGTTTACAAACCCGAGTTACAAAAAAACTTCCAGCTAAGGAAGATGAAAAACTGAGCAGAAGTGTGCTCGCCCTGAAAATTATTAGGCCATGAAAAACTTAACTTTGACAAACCGCCTATTCGCATTGTTTAACTGCTCTTTATAATCCAAGTAGCAGTGTAAATAAGAAAGATAATAAAATGTGATGAGAGATTAATGTCCAGTTGAAGCTGTAATTCCCTTTCAAAGAAATATAATCAACAGATTTATGATGTAGAAGTGGAGGAGCTATCCTGATTTAATGGATAATGGAGTATGGGCCAAATCCTGCTCCCAGTTGCACTAAGCACTTTTTTGTTCTCGTTACACAAGTTTTACTTAGTTTTAATGTATTTGTTTTTGTGGTAGGACTCCTCGGCTTGTGGAAGAGAAATGCAAAGCTGTGTGGTTACTAAAACGCGTCACCAAAACAAGCCGCATGAGGAACATAAATTTAAGCAGGAAAAGATTGTAATAGGTTTTTTCCATCACTTAACTGTAGCCATCTGTAAAGCAAGCAAAGATTTCTGTGGTAAAGAGAAGCAGGAGCACTGTGATGAGGACAGTTGAGCCTCCGGCACAGCCTCACCGGGCAAAGCAGGAGCACCTGCCTGGAGTCGGCTGGGGCTGGGAGAAATTTTACATCACCTTGGAGTAACTGGAAATACTTTATCGGCAGATAATCCACCTCCCAGCAGCAGGGCACATAAACCCCTGGATGACTGTCTGGTTGTAGGAATTGGGAGATTAGGCTTTCCATAAAGCGCAAGGGTGTTCAGATATTAAATGTGCTGATAATCGAATGGAGAAATTGTGGTGTGGGTGTCACCGCACAATGAAGCGAATTATCAAGGAATGTTAAAAAAAAAAAAAAAAGTGGTCAGCTGTCTTTAGGTTAATGCCAGAAGTCCATACAAAAATAAAAGGAAGATATAAAAGCTTCCATTTGAGGAGAATAGACAAAAAAAATCAGAATTATCAAAATCTGGTGGGAGGTTTCATGACTGAGATGTTTAAAGTCTCTAAATACATCCAGTCAGGAAGAACAGCATGCCTAGCTAAAGCTGGGGAGGGAAAGTGTTATTACTTCAGATTATTCACACATCAGACATCCAGGCCCTGGAATGGATTAAAGTCCTATCTGACAGCAGTAATCATTAATGTTTGTTACAGAGTACCATATTAGATCAAAGAGCAGGATTTAACATTTATGATAAAGAGAAGAAAAATGCATTATCCAAGGTGAGATCAGCATAGAGGACATATGCTAGTTATGCTGCCTTGACTAAAATATCTCTAAAGAAGATGGTAAATTATTACAGCCTGGTTACATGCGTTTTGTACAGATACAGCTCGTGCCCAGCAAGACATATCCATAAATGTAAATGATAACTGGACTTCTTAATTGTTTCAGTGGAAAAAAATAATTTAAAAAAATAGTCAAACTAAAATTCCATTAATACAATAAAAGATTGTTTAACTTAAAAAGTCATCCCAAGTAAAAGGAAAAGTGAAAGCTGTGTTACAAAAAGTCTCTCTCTAAAAGTTTAAAAAATCCTAACTGCATTGCATAAAAACTTAAATTTTAAAGATCGCTAGAAAGCACTAATAAAATGAACTGTGGCAAATAGTGAGGCACGATAATAAACTGAGTCTATCATTGAAGCATACACCCATTACTATATTAGGATTTCAAAAATATCAATAAAGATGCATAAAAGTGATTATTCAGTAAGTAGCCCTGTTTATATCGGGAAAAACCAAAAAATTTATGAAAGTGCTACACAGTTAATTTAGTAGGGATTTTATCCCCACACTAATTAAAGAAAACTAGTCATCTATTAATGGTAGACTTAAAAATAGGCAAAACCTTTCATCCAGTTCTTTTACAAGAATTAGCTGATTTTTGATACAACTTGGTATACTGTAGAAATTCCAGAAGATTAATAAAGGACACTGTTGGGGCAAAAATTGTGAAATGCAAGCCAAACGGATCCTGTACTGGTGACTCATTAGGTTGATTTTGATCCTGAGCAAAACAGCAAGCAGCTGCCAAATAAGCAAAGAAATATGGAACTGGAAGGAAAAAAAACAAAACAAAACAAAACATGTCATTCACCTTGGTTTTGTAAACATGTTTTTAAATCTCCTCCAGAAAAAAAAAAAATTGCTATGAGCTTTAGTTGACACAAAATACTTCTCTGCAAGACATTTAATGGTGCAGCACACAATGTTTTAATAAAAAAACAGCACTACACAGAATTAAAGCGGCACATTTAAATGTGCTAAATGTGCACATTACTATGCTAGGCTGACAACTGTAAAAGCTACTGTTAGATATTCAGTGCTCACTAGAGGTGCTGCTGCTGGGGGTCTTTGAACATCTGTTCTTGGCCCTACACAATTTCATAGTATGTCTACCAGTAATTTAGGGAAAACATATGCTCATACAGCTTAATATACAGTGTCTTCCAGGGTTGTGAATACAGAAAGCCTTTACATAGGAGAATCCTGATTGGAGTCTTCTGTGCTGGAAAAGTCTGAAAAGGCCATCTAAAGGGATATTCAGCTCACCATTTTCTGACATAAATCCTGGTTGTATGAACAAAAATCAAGAAGGTATACCTAAATGGCGTTATGTTTGTATGAAATTTTAATGGTGCTATTCTTCAAGTACTCTCCAGTTCTTGAATAGGTACTTTAAAAGATTATTTTTTTTTTTTAAGGATATGGAGAGGTTTCAAAAAAAAAAAAAAAAGAACTACGAAATACCTATATCCTGGTTAGGTTCCTTCTCCTTCTTCAAAAGAAGAATTTCTTTCTAGAAATTGCCACAGCATCTTTTCTAAAGAAAAAAGAAATAATCTTAACTCTGAGGCACTTCTAAAGAGCAAATATTTTGCCTTTGAAATACACCTCATTGCACCAGATGGTGTGTATACATATATTTTTAAATGTTCCTGTGGATGAATACTCCCACATATTCCTTACAATAGCACCTTCATCACCGTTCAAATCATCCAGACATACTCAGAGGCACACAATTGCAAACTTAGTCATGCAAAAGAGTAGCAAAGTGCAGGAATCAGGAACAAAGAATGCCATTCAGCTGCATAAAGCTCTTGTGCTTGTTAACATCCCTAGCAGCAGTGCTACTATTTAGCACTTTTCCTGAGATCTAGAAGCCATACAAAAATCTAGCACATCAAATGTAGGGAAGTTTTAAAGGTGGACATATCTATCCAACAGGATGAAAAGACTCCTTCTGGTTAGCTCAGGTTTTATTAATATGCTTTATGCACCCAATTCTTTAAGTAATGAAGCACCAGCTTCTTACTGCTGTGCTCCGGGCCACCCACAGCTTCACCGCCACTTACGTATTATCTGCTGCGGATCGCGGTTCAGTTATCACTTGTGCAGGTCTAACACCAGCAACCTTAGTGGATTTCTGCCCAGTTCACAACACAGTAGGAGAAGAACAAGCTTTGTGGTCAGATTTGGAGCTGATCTCGATGAAGCTCAATTATTCTGCATGGAGGTAAGCCAGTTTCTCAGCAGCATCTCCTTCACTCAGCGACGATACCGAGCTTAATCTTTTTCTTCTAATCTATCTCTGCATTTTTCCCTGAAGTTTCTACAAATGGAGCATTTTGTTGGTATGGTAACTTTTTCCATCATGTCAACCCTACCTTAAATATTTTCTTACATGTTTGTAAGCCATTAGTGTAAAAGTCATATTAGAATGAACATGTTTTTACTATAAATTGAATTTAAAAATTAAAACTAAACCGCAGACAGCAACTCCCACAGAGACACAAAGTACTGACCTAAGCTACAGTCAATACAACATTCTTTCATAACTAGCCAAGTTGTCAGCACAAAGTAATCATTCAATTGCTTACAAAAGTGTTGTCACATCATACCTGACAAACTTGCCCTTACAAAACCAGAGGAAATTTACTTGGAGCCTAAAATGCCAGGTTGTCAGTCCTTCACAGTATTATTCAGGCCACATAGGAAACAGGCAAAGAAACACATTCATTGCTTTCAGTACTGCTTACCGGTGCTTTACTGTTTAAGCAGATTATTCATCTCACGGCATAATACCTCCTGGCCCCTGTCTCTCAAATACAGATAAATGCATAAAATCCACACAGAGAACCGAGCACATAAGCTCTAGCATGCAGAACTCTATACAGTTCTCCCATGTTCACTAGAAGTGGATCAAAAATGACAGTAAAGGAGAAAAAGTCCAGCAGTTTTTGTTCCCAGAATACTCTGTTGCACATGGTAGGGAAACAAGATAGTCAGGTAGCTGGTTACAGCTTTTCAGATTCTTAGGAGGAATTTCTATTGCCTTGAGCGCTGCCATAAGGTTAATTTAGTAAGGATCAACTGAAAAATAGGAATGATTAAAAGAAAACTGCCATAGTTAAATTCTTACCCATCGTATTTCATTTCTAGAAATACACTTCTGCAAACCTCCACTAAATAATAAAAGAACATCATCAGGGAAAAAAATAATTTCTGCCATCACTATGCATTTTTCTTTTCAGTAACTTCTTGAATCAAAGGCCCGGATAAAATCTGTACTTTCATCTCTCCTTGTCTAGTTTGTGCTGCAGCAGTAGTGCTGTTTTAAGACTTAAGGTTTTTATTTAACTAGCAAAGGATGGAGAAAAGCACCGCATCACAGAATGTAGAACAAGAAAAAGAGCTTTGAAATTGTTATTCCTTTAAGAAGGCTGCTGAGTAATAATGCTGGTTAAATTATGCAAGGAACACTGCATTCTCCCACAGACACACATTTAATATCTCCTGAGATCTGGTGTATTACATAGTCGAATGGAAAATGTGAAGATTCTTTTATAAGATTCCTTTGTAAAAATGCTTCTGGAGATAGTAACAGTTCCATGGAGAAGAATTTAGTGATGGATAATTTTTCATATATACAGCATCAGTATTAAAATGGAAATTAAGTTCCTAAGAGTTTGAGGGTATTTGGTTTTGTTTTGTTTTTTTGTTAAAAAAAAACCACAGAAAAAAAACACATTGGGAATATGTAGTTCCTTTCAAAGTCCCAGCTTCCAGCCCCCAAAGGAGCAGCCCTTATTTGTGCAGCACTTTGCAGACAAGGTGCTGCATGTCTTCATTCTGCACTGACGCAATTTTTTTCAGCCACAGCACTTCTACCATGATGCGACGCATTTTTGCTGAAGCCTTTAATCTATATGTTCAGCATACAAAACCCTCTCTCATCTCAACAGAAGTGCTGCGCTACGATGGCAGCTTGAAGCAGAATTTCTATTTAGTTGTTTATTTTTCCTCAGTGACAGAATATATTTTGTTTTGGTGTGTCTTCTTCCATCTCCCCAAGACGAGCAACAAACACGTCTTAGATCTTAATGGAAAAGTATTCACTAAACAGTGATGTAGACAGGAATCTGAAGAAGAAAGCCATGTAAATCTGAACTAAAAGGCTATGAAGCTTTACTGAAGGTCCAGATAAGTATATTTTCTCTGCATGTGAGTTTAAGCATGAGACCCCATCAGATGACCCCACACAAACTTGGCAATATTTTGCAGAGATCTGAGTGGCTTTTAAAGACACTTAGCTGTGGACACTCGTCTTTTCTTCAGAGAAGCGTTTCTTAAATACCCTACCCATTGCCAGGTGTACACAATGTAAAGCAGTGTACTCCTCAGTGAAAACTCTGGTCGTGCAAAATCTAATCCCAAGATAGAAAACAAGCCATGGGTATTCTGATATGAACAGAAGCACAGAGCAGGAAAGCTTACAACAGCTTTCAGAACAGAAGAGAACAGCAAAACATAAGGAAAGAGAAGAAAGAGGAAGCGAGGGTTTCCAGGGACCATGCTGGGGTTGAATCACACTGATAATTTATTTGAAAAGAAAGGGGCTGGGAAGGGGAAGGCAAAGGAAATCACAGCTCTGCGGAAGAAAATGGCAAACTTCCATTGACTTTAACAGGCGAGCATTCAACCCAAGCAAGCTGAACAAACCATTTAAACTGAATTTACATCCCTGCTGCAGCAGTTACTCCAAAAAAAAAATATAATCGTTTTTCATGAGAATGAAACCCAAGTTAAATATAAGTCCATTTTGCTAGTATTTATTAAACACTAACAACATGATTCATGACACAGTTAAAAAGTCAGTAATAAGAGCTTGAAAACCACACAGAGCAGGACTCATGCAATCATGATTAGCAGTAAATATTAAGAAAAATATGAAGTATAATGCTATTAGTAGAGTAGGACTGATGCAAACAGAAAATATGGCAAGATATTGGGTAATACAGATGAAAGTAAAGACTGTACAGATTGAAAAGGTGGACAAGGAGAGTCACTTTGTAAGAAAAAAATATGCTAGCACACAAATGACTATCTGATATAGTATTCTTTGAAATCAATAGATGTTTTGAGTGTGCTATGAATCCAATACTAGATACAAAAAGCAGCAAGACAAAAAAAAAACCCCAAAACATGATATTAAGGGGACAATCTGTTTTCATTTATAATGCAGCTGGAGAAGGTGAAGTTTGTGTTTTACAAGACTGAATGCCTAGACCCCAAGGAAGAATACAAGGCAAGCTAGGTATGTCTGATCTGCATAAAAAGCTGACATTAATTCACATGTAATTGTTCCTTATCAAAACGAAATTATTCATTACTAAACACTAAAAATTAAATCAAAATGTATGCCAAGGCGGTCATTATCCTGAAATTATGCTCATGCATGTGAACATAAAAAACTGAAGTTGTATGCAGAAAAAGACATAGGGAAAGGGTTAGGACAGAACTATTTTGATTGAACAGGACACTTTAACATAAAAAACGTTAAAAGGCTGGAAAAATTTTACTTCCTATCATGTAATGTAGTCAGCTCTTTGCTTTCTTTCCAGTATCTCAAAATAAGGTACTCACATACAGCTGATAGAGGTAGAAAATATGCTGTTGTATCTAAAATAAATTAAAGCCTTCACTCAATTTTAATTAGTCCCATTAGTTCTGTACAAAATCTGGCTCATCCATGTGTGCATTAAGGAAAGGGTTTTATATTAATGTACATCTGTCATAAACAGTACAAGTCTAAATTGTGGAGTGTATTTGCATCTTTCTCAAGACTGCTGTAAAAAGAGAAGAAAAAAGGGAATTATTGATGCATTCAAACAGTGTACATCTTGCTTTGTAATGTAATGTTTTTCTTTTCCTTAACATCTACACAGCTTATGTTCCTAGCTAGTACATTTTAAAGAATAAATACGGACCCAGGGTATCAACTTCCAAAGAAAAACTTGTAAGAAGCTGTTTGCAGATTTGCATTTTGTTATTTCAGAGCACAACAGTCAAGTTCAAGGTTTTGCTTCTCAGGACACTTAAAACAGCTGAAAGGATTTTTGGTTTTGTTTCTGGAGCTCAGATCTAAAGGTCCAATACTGCTACTGTAGCTGCTAATGTAAATTCTTTCCTTGCAGACTTTCATAAAGGAGTCAGGAACTATTAAAACACATACAGAATAGAAGACATGAAAATGCCTGTTGCACTGACTATATCCATCATGATGCTATAAATACGCAAACCAAGAAGAATCAGAGCGTGGTAGCATGTGAGCTGATGAACCTTTATATTCCAAGGAATTGCCATGTGGGGATATGCTGAACTTGGAAAGAACAGTGAGTTTTTAAAACCATTCTTGAGTTCACTCTCTTAAAACTGCACAAAAACACAAGATATTTCTGAGCTGCAATGGGAGACCATGGTCAGCAAAGAGACAAAACCAGGGCTATGATTTCACATTTGTAAGTGGCACAAGAAGTGAGCATGTGCAGTGTGACTGATGCTCTGCCTCAGTATCAGCCATGAGAAATGTTAAGCCATACCTCAAATGTTCTTGAACAGAACTTACCCTGGGCAGGGGTCACCTGTTGAGAGGAGGGCTGGGAGTGCAAGAAGAAAAAATTTCATGGAGGGAAAGCAAGAAGGCAGAAATGGCCAGAAGTGGTCAACTTGAATCAAGTATTTGCTAAATGAAGAGTATCATCTGAAGTGCTTTTCCCAGGGAACTGGGAGGCTGAGTTGCCCAAATTCAACTCCTGCAACTACAGGCTTACTCAGGTAAGATATATTTCTCCCAAGTAAATGAAGCGTAGTGAGTACTTATGGTCTTCTTCATTTAACTTTGTTTTGCAACAGCTCTGAGCAGCGTGCTTGTGAATTTAGCACCAGTTTCTCCCCAAATGGGAAAAGTGATTTTTAAATGAAGTGACGTATTAGAGGTGGCTTATACAGACAAGTCCCACGGTGAGATAACAGCACAGACAGAAGAAGAATTATATGGGTCTTCTGGGGCCAGGCTGGTAGAGCTAAGTTTCTACAGGAACAGCAGCTTGCTAAAACTGAACCCAAGGGGATGGATGCCGTCCTGACTAGTGAAACACTAGCCTACAGTCATCATTACTCCCGTAAGTATGGACCCAAAAGAGTCAATTTATTTTTACACTATCAAGTGCTCCAGGATTCCTCCCTCCTGCTCAGTTTGGCATAGTTTCTCAGTTTACAGGAACATTTTCTATCATCTCTAGTTGAGGACAGTCCTTCTCATTCTGAAGGGCAATAACCCACTCATAGCTAGGTGTTATGCTGTCACCTTCTAACTGTTTAACAGTCCAGAGTATCTCAATCATCACTGGGAAGTCTGAGACCAAGAAGTCCATTCCAGAATACACCTGTACAGGGGACAGACTGTTCCTCAAGGCTGGCACGAACATTCACAAGACCTAAGCAATACTTCATATCTCACTACTGGATTTCTTATGACATTTGATTGAATGTACATTGAAAACCACACACATATCATAGCAAAAGAAAAATAGACAAGAACAAAATTATTTTAATACTTTAAAATCTCAACAGTTTCTCTAAAAAGAGAATCATGCCTCACATGGGCTGGTCATACTTCTTACTGCCTTTCAAGAAAATGGTGAAAGTCTGCAGGGATGAAGACAGTATAAAAATGCCGAGACTAAAGAGAATGGAATTGGGTCATATAATCTTGAACCCCATTAGTTTCCTCTTCTAATTCACATTATCCTGCTAACATCACTGATTGTTCTTTATGGGTGCATATTCCCAATAATTACATAGAAAGTATTTATTGTAAGAGTGCCTATATGTTTTCATATGAAACTACTGCAATACCTATATCCCTATCTGTATTTAAAAAAAAAACCCACAGGGGGACAAATAATGTGGGAGTTTTTAATTTTTAAAAAAACTTAAAAGTTTCATGTGCACCTTTAGAAAATGTCTGTTTTCCTCTGGAAAGAAGCAAAGAGGAGGAAATTCGATCCATGAAATAAATCTTATTTCCTGTCTTCTGCTACTGTGTTTTAGATACTTTTGCTTTAAACTTCTCTTGCATTTTGTAGGCATTACAAGGCCAATAAAATTGCTTTTATGCAACATGTGTGGTTCTAATATTTTTCTTCTCCTAATCAATAAAAAAGCATTCTTTCTGCAAGCTCCCTCTAAATTTTTCAGTATATACAAGTCAGATACCTCTTTGGAATTATGATGGTGCTTTCACTGTAGTAGGTGTCTTTTTCTAAATTGTTTAAAAAGCAAGGACTGAAGTGTAATAGGGAGGGGCAAAGCCTATATAAACTCTAAAATTGTGCTTTAGAAGTATTTGTGTAAGTGGTAACTGAAAAAAAAACACCTCCTTGATGAAGATAAATATCCACCAACATGCTATTGCTGATATCTGCATTTGACTAAAGCCAAGTTTTTAAATACATAAACTACTAGAAGCTGTGGTATTGCATCTGCTTGCAAAACTATGTTAAATTGTTAAAGTTCTCTGCTTTCCTTTCTAGGGCTGTCCTTCAGGTGAAAAAGCAATTCAGAAAGCAAAAAAAAAAAATCCTACACCTATAGCACAAGGTTTTTCAAAGACAAGGCATTTCTCCCAGGTGGAGTTAGACTGTATGCCCAAGAAGGCAAAAATAAAAGAGCAACATATATCATAATTAGTCTTAAAATTTATATAACATAAATAGAGCTGTATGACAGGGAGCCTGTCCTGTCTGTGGCAGCACACATTGCTTGAAGTACAGTCTTATAGTTCAATACTTTTATCTCTTCCTCGCTGTATGATGCTTCTTGGCAACTCCGCAGTTCAGTGCATTTCACACGCTGCAGAACATAAGAATAGTGAAAACAAAGATACATCACACAAAAGAAAAGTCAGGTGGCAGCTCTGCCAACTTAAGGAAAGAAAAGAAAATTAAATAAAAATCTGCAGCAGGAAAACTCATAGGTATGGAAGAATTAAGGAGAGTAAGAGTAGCATATGAGCTAAATGCAAAGAGGCAATGAAGACGATAAATGCATCTCTGCTGATGGGTGCCAGAAACAAAGAATAATTTGTGATCAGAGAGGCAGAAGGTAGAAGGCAACAAAGTGCAGCTGTAGGAATAAAGGAGCAGGTAGTGATGGGCAGGAGCAACAGCAAATGCAACACAAGATGATTCAGTGAGACTTCTTTGATACCAGGTCATGACTATTCAAAGCAGGAAGTAATGAAACAAACCACTTCTCACACCAGCCACACCAGAAACCTCTGCATTTCTGTAGCCCAGTTCTGCTTTCCGTGTATAGACCACTGCAAAGCACGGACAGCTTTCCTAGCACTGGAAAGCTCACATCTCAAGGAGCCACAACCAGCCTTCCACTGGTGGAGTACAACAGCCTTCACAAAGAACAAGCAGCCACAACAGAGCTCAAACTGGTTACCTCAACAAACTTGATACTACTTGTTTGGGTTTTTTTTTTAACTTAGCCTAGGGATGACAAATCCTCTACTATCTCACTGCCCAGGTGTGACTCCGGACCCCGTATGCTACCTACTGCTGGCTCACAAATTTGTACTTCACACAAGTGATAATCCCATCTCTTGCAAAGACTATATATTTTGTCTGTGAGATTATTTATTTCTTATCAGTTCCCTGTAGAGAGCGTTTTTATCAGCCACCTGGCAGTGGGATAAAAAAATATCTTGTTGGCAGTTGATCGAGCGAAAGAATTAGAGGAACTACCTCAAAGTGGCAGGTTACTCTGAAGTTTGATCAGCTAACACAAATAATACAGACCCAGCTGACTGTTTCTGCAAGCTTGTAGCTCCACAAAACATGTAGCAAGAGATACAATTCCTTAGAGGGGGAAGGCAGGGAAGAGAATATCAGAGATTGTGAAATTGTGCACCTCAGTCCTGAAGAAAGATTTTCATTACTTTTTTTGTTGCTATAGTTTTTTTTCACTTTTCCAGAAACCTTTTATAGGTCCCTACAAGGATAAAATTACTACTTCAGAGTGGATTACATCAAGTTCAGATAATGAAAGAAGGTACTTGGTAACTAAGAGTTACTCTGGCGTCACAGAACAGAACTACACTGCTTAAATTTACTTCTGTCAGGGTAGGTTTTGTTTAATCTACAGTCCACAATAATGCAGTAAAGGGACAGGACTGAGAAAAGGTTAAAGTCATCTGCTTATCAGAAGTCATTTAATAAAAAGTAAATTGTAATGGTAGCTGGAAGGAAAATCAAATACAAGAAATGAATTCAGGCTCTGCGATCGAAGCTGCAGTTCCATTGATTAACGTCTGCTAAAATAAACTGCTGGACTGTAGACTTTCCCATTTATTGTCTTCCCCGTGTTTTGGTTGCTATGCTATCCCTCTAAAGACATGTGGCAATTACTCATCTGAGAGCTGCAGGCAGGCAAAGGACAGAACAAGAAAAAAATCCTAATTAAAAAGGATGATTAACAAACAACCCATATTGAATTATTCTTCTGCCTTTGCTGACAGGCTCTTAGAAAACCTTTGCACCCATTGACAGTAAAACTCTTGTTCTGCCCTATTAACATAAAAATTTCCCTGTCCCCTGATGAGACAGGCCTGAACATTTTCAGCAGATACAGTGTTTGGGAAGTATTAAATAAGCGGAGGTGGAGTCATATTTTGCACAGATGGGCTCAGAAGCGATAAAAAGCTCAGGGCTGTTATTTTAGAGTACTCGAGCACAGGCATCTCTACAAATTTATGAAAACAGGCATAAATTTCCTCTTCTCCTACTCTCTATTCAGTGCCATCTCTACTGCCATTAAACACCCCTCCAACCAGCTCTGATCACTCCCGAACCCTCAATGTGGCCACCAACCTGCCCGGAAGCAGCATGCTCTCATCCAAACCCACCGGCACTGGGAAAGCCAGGCTGTGTTACACCGGGCTCCCAGCTCCAGTCAGTGCTGGCTACAGGTGGTGACAAACCAGGCTCCCTTGTGCAAATCAACATATTTATGCACTAATCCCTGATCAGCTCCACCTGCCTGAACGGGCACCAGCACCTTTAAGCCGCTGAATGACTTTAAGAGAGGTCCTTACATAATTTAGGAGGGTTCCCACCCATATACAGCATTTCCTCCCAAATAAAAGATGGATTTCTTAATCTTCTAAAATCATTTATGAAAAAAATCCCACAATGTTTTAGAGGCTAAATTTTACCTTTGACTTGATATATACCTGATTTCCTTTAAGAAGTATTTAGTTCCTTGGATTCAAAGAAAGTCCAATACTCTCCATGAGCCATATTGCCCTTTTTTTGTATAACTGTGTTAGGCTTTTCTCTTAAGAAACAACAACTACTTACATTTTTAAGTAAATATGATTGGCTGTGTCCAGGCATCTGAATATTTGAAGGCAATTTTTATCCTATAACTTCTTTAAAAATATTCAGGAAAAATTTCCTATGCAAGCTCATTATTTAACACTGTAAATTACTGAACAATATTTCCTTTATGTTGTAACAATTTGCATTTAGCTGTTGTGTTGGAAAAGTCACCAGACTGTTGTGGAACCAACCCTTATTTGAAAGAGTTATCATCATCATTTTAGAAATTAAAAACTCTAAAATCTAGATGCTGAATCACAGCACAGATGCCCCGAGGTTTTCAGTTAGCAGCTGTAGCATTTGGAGAAGAGCGATGCGTTCACTACCCAAAAACACACAGCATCAGCCATTTGCTGGGCATTCTCCTCCTGTATCTGAGCAAAAAATTGTTTTCACTAACGCAGTGGAAAATAACTTGTATTTGAACACAAGCCACACCAATGCACTCAGGAAAGCAAAACTAGAACTTTTCAGACACAAGACCTAGACTTACAGAAATATTGGCGTTTCGTTTTGGCCACCGAACATACGTATGTAAATTTACATATATACATATATGCACATATATGTGTGCATATGTGTTTGCACAGCAAGGTGCCATAAGTGAAAACAGCTCAGTGTTTTCCCCAGGATGTAAAATTACTGTTTCATTAGTTGAGACCATCTGAGGACAGAAGTGAAGTAAGGTCTGCAAGGGAAGTTTAATTAAAACAGTTAGTGTGGTAGAGAGAAAAAAAAGGAGACTCATATAAAAGCTTGTCTTCACTATTGGTATAGGAGCAGTAACCTTCAAACAAAACATGGTTAAGACAAATTGTTCACATTCAACTAAGCTGTTTAAAGAATTCCTAAAAGGAGTTGTTCAGTATTCACAGAAAGGACTAAAACAAGATGATCAGGAAGTTATTCTAACAGGACAGTGGAAAGAGACAGGAAATTGTTGCCTCTGAAATTCAAGATATTAACAGAAATCCACATTATAATGTGCAATAAAACCTCTGTTGAGTCCCTGGTTTTAGTGTCCAATAGAACTGAATTATTCTCCTAGCATAGCCTCTCGAAAGTATTTTGTAGACCTTCCCTAAGGATTTGTAAGAAAGGCTGGAAATGGAGTCACTGTCTTGGGAAAAATACGATTTTCATATTTTTTCACCAATTGTCAGTGTGAATTCATTTTAATGCACAGAGATTCTTTTCACCCAGAGCTTCCCTCAGGACATTTGGTGCACCGGATGAAATATGTTGCAATCTGAGATAGACAGAGAGAGCAACAGAGAATCCATGAATTTTGATAGTTGTGTTGTGAGAACTATTTCTTACAGCAGCAGTGGAAACGTGTTTGCAAATTTTAAGCCTGTTTCTCTGCATGAGCTGGCTGCTTCTGGTATGTGATGGTCCTTGGCGAGTTTGCTTCTAAGGATGAGTTTTGCAAGCCTATAATGCACCTGAAAGCTACGAAGATAAATTCTAAGAAAATATCATTTAAGATATGATGCTTCTTGCATTGGCTGTTCTGGAAGTTTTCTTGGGTAAATACCCTCTTTTTGACATGAAACTGATAGCATGAATTTCCTCACAATACATGTGCTGGTGTCCGGCAGCGAGGCTACACGTCAACGCACCTACATCCTCAAGAGAGCAACCACCCCCTGGACCACAGCAAGAGGCCATGCTTTTCATTTGATGGCACATTGACAGTTTCTCCCCACCTGCTCCACATGCATTTCTCCACAGGCAACTTGAATTTTGTATCACACTTTTTTTATGTTGGGACTACATTGGTTTAGTCCCTCCTGTGAATATTGACCATCTGTTTTCCCGAATTGTCTAAATGTATGTGTCAGTAACCTGCAGGACCCTTAAGAAGATCGAACATATTCATCTATGTAATTTCTGCCCCTATTTGAACTGCAGCATTTCCATGTTCTCATAGCCATAGGAGGTTAATTCAGTACCCTTGATAACCGAAGGTTCACGTGAAAATAATCCTGCTGAGTTTGCAGTGTATTCAGACAGATTTTAACCACAGTAATGATACTTTCCAAGCCAAGACCTCAGTCCTGCTGTCATCCATGGGTCATACGGATGTGAATATTTACTCCATCAACTGCAGTGGGAGACTGCACGAGGGAGTATGTTGCACGTACCTGTGGGATTGGACTCCACTTAGAACAACAATGAACCTGAGTGACTATAAGACAAAGGATGGAGACACACAACAGCAGAAAATGTTGACCACCATCACCGCCGTGATGGAGGAGCAATAAGGAAGGAAGCTCAATGGCCTGTAGGGACTGCAGAGATTCAGAAAGGATGCTTCTTCATAGGAAATTATTCCACAGGCAGGAAGAAGCCTTAAATGAACACAACCAAGACAAACTTCCACTGGAAACTTAAACAAGTTCTTCCTTCATGAGAGTGGCATGGGAGTAGCAAAGAAGAATTTTAATCTACATTAACCACAACATTATTGTTAAATCTAACCCCGCCTTTTTTAGAGCAAAATCAAGACCAACACTGAAATTTGAATCTTACTTTTTTTGCACGTGGTGATGCTCATGAAAATTTCACCACTGATTTTCATGGAACTGATATTTCACAGATAGGATACAGTTTTATTCCGCATACTCTTCATTAGAAAAAACCCCTTCTTTATTCAGTGTTACACTGATGTGAGAAATGATATAAGAAAACAGTGACACTGAGTAACAGTGAAATGATATATATTGTTTCAGTTATATCTGCACTTATAATGTGTTTTATAACAATTTGTTAGAGCAGCATCTGTTATGAATTTACTAAAACTATTTGAATGTGCTTTTCAATGAGCTGAAGAACTGAGATCCACCTATTAATCATGAAATATATATCAATGAATAATTTATAAATGGTACCTTTATTCAAAGTGTTGACACTTATCTAAACAGCCACTGCATTCCTCATTGTATCAGTCAGCTCTAAACTTTCAACTTTTATCAAGATTTCAAATACAGAGGCAGAGAAATTGAATGAAAAGTAGGTTTTTAGCATAACAGCTTCACACTGACTTTGATATTCTCTGGCAACACTGACAGTTTCCTCAGGAAAAGCAATTCTGAGCCCTTTAATGTAAAATATATATATATATATTCCTATTTCACACCCCACAGCTTTTTTAAGATAATCATAACTGCACACTGTAAATACAGTAAAATAAAAATAGGTACTGTGTACCTCTACAAAGGAAAGTGAGACTAACTTAGTAATTCTGCTCCAAAAAAGACTATATCCCAGAGTTTGGTATTTCTACAGATTTCTTCTCCTGCAACACAGGCAGAAAGCTGTAATCTTTTTCCAGTCTTGCCACTGCATAACAAACCCTGCAATTACGTGCACTGTTCTGACTTCCAGTCCCCACTCACCACAGTGAGATCTTTACTTCGAAACCAACGCAGAAACATTTGTAAAGCAAGCAACACATTCAGGAAACTTCTCTTTCCTACTTTATTTTGGCTAAAAAGACAAATAATTGCAATCAGCCACATTAATTTAAGATTAAAACTGCAACTGTAAGTCAGAAAGGGTCACATTTAATGGTGACATACACAGAAGTCAAAATTATCTGCATACATTTTTAACATAAATTGTTGTTATTTGCATGTCCAGAAAGGAAGAAGAATGACAGCAAACAAAAAAGGCAATCAACTGTCTTGCCTTAAAGCTTCATGTTGGTTTCCTTTCCCTTCTACAGCAAAACCCTCTGGCCTCTCAGCATGGAAGCAGACCTAACACTGACTTCCTGAGGTGCAAGACGCAGCTGTGATATTTAGCTAATTGAAAAACATGCCTGAAAGTGCATTAGTAAATTTGGAGAAGATTGGGCTATAGCAAGGTTTTATTCACACAGTCCCTGAATTTAGCCCACAACACGTTCAGGTTTTTATCAGCAACATCAGTTTGGCAGCACTGTAAATTTAACATTTACTTTATCCTCCAGTTGTCATAATCAGTTCATCTGGCTTAATGTAGAACTCCTGTTAACACAAAATATTCACTAAATACCTGCAGCTCCTTAACATTAATTTTGAAATTGTATCTGTTGCAATTTCTTCAGCTTACATTAACGCACTGTGGAGGGTGCTGTCAGGTGTTTCTACTCCTGTAAAATGTGCAAGGTTATAGCTTTGCATAGACATGAAGCCACAATGTCTATGTATATTTGTGAGTATGTGTTTATGAATACACACATAAAGAAAAACACGTATCCATATCCAAAATAAAAAGAAATATTTATATCACGTACATACTTAGTGAAAGACAGCGGTTAGGCTTGGGATACGGGGAACGCAATTGCGGCATGTGTTATTGTTCTCACAGTATGGAACAATTAAAAAGAAAAAAAAAGCAGAGAGCCAACAGCAAAAGCACCCAAAGGAACAACAAATCCTTGAGAACATGAAGAGAAGCCAAAACAGAAGATGCATCTACTTCATCTTGTAATAAACTTCATTTTAAAAGAAGGATATAAATGAAAAGTCAGTGAAGGTGTAGATTGGTAATTGAAAATCTCTCTAATTACCCCAGTTACCAAGGGATATTTAATCTGCTTGTAGTCAAAGATTTTTTTTTTTTTAAAACCAAGGTAAAATTATAAGAAACTATTATGGAGCATTTCAAGATAATATTTTTACGTGTGTAATAAGAGTAAGGAACATCTCTGATTTTATGTCCTATAACATCACCCAAACTGCTGCAATTAAATTGCCTGTAGTGCCTACAAACTACAGAGGTAGTGCATTTTCATGGAGACTTTAACTGCCTGTGTAACATCCATGACATACAACAATTTTAAGCAGCCGTCGGGGTTTTGTCTAACAGGAAGAATGATACCTTACAGGCACTTCCAAGCTCACCACTGAACGTTCCCACCAGCAGAGCACATTACTGTATTATAGGAGTTATGATAATTGTTGACTCAAAATCATTTTCTAATGGCTGCTTTGTAGCTTGGAATTTTAAAATAATTCCAATCGTTTTTGATATAGACACAAGCAGTGAGTGGAGGAAACCCTCTAAGAAAATGCTTTAAAAATCTTTCCTCTGATTCATTTGTACTTTAAATAGCTTAAATTAACAGATGCTGGGACTCTAAGCATTTTTCCCTTAGATCTTTAGTCATGCAACAGAGGCAAGCCAAATAAGTGAACTAGATTGAACCTCTACCAAACTAAAGTTAGTAACAGGCTGGAGGCTAAAATCATGTCCACTGTCCCTATCAGCGCACATCTGATGTATGTGCTAAACCGATGGCATATGAAAACAAACAAAAAAAATCTCATTTTCATTCTTAAAATCCATTTACCAAGCAAACTAGATATTCAGTTCACATCAGTAAAACCCTCACTAGGAGCAGGAAGGCTACATGCAGCTCACCCAGAAGAAGGTAGGAGATCTTGATGGAGATGCCCTCAGGCAACAGGCTGAGCTTCCCGGGTCAGCGCTGCATGCAATGGGCAGATAATAGCACTATTTTAAAGAAAGACCTGATGCATACCACCAGAAAATACAATAAGAAATAGCCTTGATGCAAGGAATCTGTAAAGACAAAAACAGCAATGGAAATTCCAGCTGACTTTATAAATCTGTTCTAATTTCTAAAACGTCAGTTACCAAGGGGCTAACGCTTCTCATATGGCCAAACTAATCACGTCACCAGGACAACTGTCCTTTTTGCATGTACGCTGCATCTTATCTTGCCCATTCCTCTCTCCTACCTTTTATACCCTTCGATTTCTTAGTCTCCTCATTTTAATTCCTTTTTCTTTTTATCCCTACTTTGTCCATTCAGCTCTATCACACAAAGTGCAACAGTATGGAAAGCTATAGGCCACCTCCTTACATCAATTTCCTTCCTCTCACCCTATTGGTATTCCTTTGGACATCTTTACTATCTTGAAATGCAGAAATGGATAAAAATAATGAAAAGTAGGGAATTAACAACAACAAAAAAAAGAGAAATATCCACACTTCTTTATTCATTAAAATACTTCAGTGGCTGTTTTCCCCAGGATTCATGAAGAACGCCTCTTTGCAAATTCCTGACATTGGAGGATTAAGACAATGTGATCCAGATGATGCTGAATATGACGCTGAAAACAAAATGTGCAGAGTAAAATGACATTACTAGTTCTGACAGATGGCACTTTTTTCTTTCCTTTTCAGGATTATTTTTTCTAAAAAAATACACATTTTTAGACCTCAGAAAATTAATAAACTGAGGAAGAATATATTCTTAAGTCATGTTTTCACATAAAGGAAAAAATGTAAAGTAATTAACTTTTGCTTTTGTGATTGATATATTTTGTACAGCTACTCAGAGCCCTCCTGGGCTGTCTGTTTGCTCTTAGACAATTAGGACAATGACATCCTGAAGTTATCATTTCATTCTTAGGGGGAAGGGAAATTAAGTGATTAAACAGGAAGACTGAGCTGTCACTGGAAAATTAATATTTTCAAATTAACTGTAGACAAAGGATGCATAAAATCTAAGTTATGTTGATGAAAACAAGCAGTTTCTCCGTAATAAATATGTAAATCAAGCCATTGATCTATCAGTTATTATGGCAGTCTAATGTCTCAGAAAAACTGGCTGTGATTCCAAGCAACATCCATGCAATGATGAATACATATGGTAGCAAATCAAGATGGTAATGCATAACTGAGTACTTAGAATGCTTTAAAAAAAACCTTTTTATCAGGTAATTTTTAATATAAACAGCTTCTAAATGCAAGAGCTTTATCTGTCACTGTTAATTAAACTTGTACTTTGTCAACATACAATAATCCATTTATTATAGTAAAAGCCACTACATTTCAAACCACTCACAAATTGCAGACCATAATTGCTAGGATTATTTTATTTCCAAGTGCAGACAGCAAAACTACCTTAAGATTCAACAATGGTGAGATAATTTTGGAGTGTAACCATAGCTCTATCTCACAGTCCATTGGCTTTAGTATTGGCAGCAGACAAGCTGTAATTTTTCATTTCCTAATTAGATTTAGCCATTAATTTAACTGTTCTATCATATTGGTGGGATAGAACAACCCTATTTGTTCGGTCCTTTATTTTTTTTTTCTCATTGTTTTTACTGTATCATAACTGCAGTAAATGAGAGAAAAGCCACAAGGATCTGAATATACAGAAAAACCCAGGCTCTTCCATGGTGGTCATGGAACTACCTAATTTTTAAGCACCTGATTTGCAATTTGCGACTCGTAGTGTTTTAAGGGATATTTTCTGGTAGCACACATGGGGAAATTAGGCATCCTGGGAGGGATTCATAATACCTGCCACACTCAGACAGCTAATGGGGAGCGCTGAAGGGATGATCCCACCTCCCTGTAAGGCTCAGGTGCCTCACTCTGGGCTGCCAGATGGGAATTCAGAGGGCTTATGTTGTCTGTGATTTAGGGAGCCACTGGAACCTGGCAAGAAGTTAATGCTCCACACTCTCTCTACTCCTCTGTTAGTTGCTACCATTCACAAAGCAAAGCGTCATTGTGAGGCTGGGTGAATGTTTCAAGACCAGTCCAATAACAAATCAAACAGATTAGTTTAAATTGCCTTTAATGCTGGTTCAGGCTAACCTGGCTGACTCTGGATCGACAGGGAATGAGAGTGGCTGCTTTGGAGGTGGCAATCACTTTCAGGGAAAAGGCAACAACACAAAAAGGCAGCATTGTGGTTACTTCTTAAATTGCTACAGCCAACCCCAAAATAATCCTCTACCATGACATTTATGTGCCTAAATAAGTCTTTTGAACAAAGTGATCAAGGGTTGTTCCTGTAAAGAAAAAAAAAGGTATAATGGAAGGAAGCAATTGAAGTCACTTTTCTTTTATACACTATTGAGAAAAAGAGGTAAACGTTCCACATCATTCTCAGCATGAAAGGGTTCAAACTCATCTCTTTTACCCATCTCTGCAATGCTCCACTTGCTCTTGGCCAGAAGTACTCTCTATCCTCCACAACTCTGTAGAAAATATCTCTACGTTAAAATTAACTGGAACTTAAGAGGGGCAGAATAATCTGTAATTCAGGGGTCGGAACTTCTATTTACAACAAGCAAGAAAGAAGGGGTTGGGTGCTGATCCCTCTTTTGGGGACTGCTCACAATTTTCCTGTGGAGAATTTTGCCCAATGGCGGTTTCAACCATACTTGGATTAATAACCGGACCAAGATCTCTGCTGACCCAGGCGACTGCCTCAGTGACTGAACTACAGACATACTGTGTCTGTTCAGTCCAAAAACCTGGAGGGTTTTTTTGCAGAATGACAGAGATGTAACTGGAATGGACAATGCCCTCCGTGCTGAATGCCTAGGGGACTTTAATGGGAAATGAAAGGTATGAATTTAATCTCCCTGAGGCTACAAAGAGCCCAGAGTTTGAGTCTTGCAAGCCTGGATGAGTGCTCTATCTACTGAAATATTGTATAAATTTCAGAAATCCCAATTCAGCCATTATATTCTGTGCAGGCGTCACATCAACCACGGTTTAACTGAATAGGACTGCTAAGGACATGTAGACAAAACATCACTTTTCTTGAGGATCCCAAAGAGCCTTGGATTTGAGATGAATCTGTGTCATGGAGAAAGCAGCACTGTAGAAACACAGGGACTTTACTGAAAAAATAAATATGAGTCCATTCATGCTGGGCAAGGGATTTTAAAGTCCACTCCAATGCACTTAGAGTCTTCCTTTCACTTGATTGAACCCAATATTTTTTATCAAAGAGCTCTAATTATGGTGTTTTAATATTCTCCATCTTCCCAGGAAAGTTGTAACCTAATGAAAGTATTTGTAAATAGTTGTCAATGTCTAAGTTATCGTACACTCGCTAAAATAGGGAAAATCTTTCCTCAACTCTGAACAACCCTCTTTGGAGTCGCGTCTTAAATTACTCCTGCTAGTATTTGTAGCTAGTATTCTTTAGGATGAAAATACACTTAAATTAAAATTTACCCAACAATCAGTAAACAGATTTGGGGTATTGTTAGATCAATGTCAGGATGTACTAATTCAGGGTGAACAACTGAAAATTTGTGAATTATTTCCCTTGGTACAAGAAAGAAAAGTATTTTCCTGGGTTTTGAGAACTATCCTAGCAAGAGGGCAATGCCAGAGGAGGGTGCGCACACTGCAGTGCCCATAGACACCCTTTGAAATCCACAGAGAACATGTTTGGAAATGTGAAACGCAGACCAAAACAAAAGGTATGTAACCTTCCATCCTGTACACAGAGAAATGCATCTCATAGTGACTTCTCAGGCATACTGTTATTTTTTCCTGCTGTGCATTCCAGACAAGAACCTGATTCTAAAATCATTTTGAAAGGTATTAGTCAACACGAGACTTTGTACTTGTGCCAAAAGAGCCAAGATCCTGCCTCTGAAGCTGCAAGCGATAGATCTGTTAAATGTCCCTGACACACAGTCCCTTGGTTTCATACAAAACCTCAGCTTATATTAATTCTGAAATTTGCTAAAACTGAAAAACACAAGAGGAGGTTCTCCAGAGACTTCAAGACAGAGTGAATGACCCTTGCTACACATAAGTAAATCTTTCTTCTACATAAGTACCAGAAGACTAATTAATCCTTAAGCATAATCATAACTCAACCAACTGGAAAAGCAAGGTCAAACAATGAGTTTGTAAATCACTGGAAATTGTATATGACTATGTAATACACTGTCATTTCCTTGAGGCTTTACATTTTCTGATTGCAAAAGCACAGGTGAAGTGTCCTACAAATCATTAAAGCATCTGGCAACAGAAGAAGCTATATTCTTAAATCCACCTATTGCAAACCCAAATGGTTTTCATTTGTTAATTATTGACATTTTCCCATCAAAAGTTAGAGATGCTATATCTGTTATTGTTGCAAGAAAAGAAAAAAAAAGAATAAAGGAAAAAGGAGGAAAAATTAACAATACTTTGTAATTTAAAATGAAGCGTCATCACTATCACTAATTGCTCTCTGAAACTGAATGGGTAAAACCATAAGATAATCAACAAGACTCAATACAGGTAGAACAATAAAACCTAATTATTTCTCACAAAGCAGGCCATTCCATTTAAAATAGAGGAAAGCTAAGAGCAATAAAGCCTATGCCATTAACAATTAGTCTTCTGCACACATGATTAGACTCACAGAGATAAGAAGCCTCTGAATTTATTGATGAATCCCATATTTCTGGCTGGGCTCGATATTCTCTACTAATTATGTTGAAAGACCTCATGGTACTTAAATATTTAGACTACGAAATATGACGCTGTCTCCATAACATGTAATACCAGGAGCTAACCTACACTGTGAATTATCATCGACATTTAAGGTTATTCCCTTCGTTTAATTTTTAAAAACGGTAATTCTGAAGAGCTTGTTTTATGAGCTGTTTGCTGTTTAGACATCCTTAAATAGGAGCTGTGTACATATGCTGCTCTAAATTAAAATTCAGCAGAACATGTTACTAAATGAACTTGGGGCAAGAGAATCAAGTGCTCCAGGAAGAGGAATTGATACGTGACATGGGCTAGCTCTTAGCAAAACCAAGAACATTATAAAAGAACATTATTCTTGATACACAAGATGATCAGAAAACAGAAAAAAAAGAATTTAATCTTTAAGTAAATAACATTCTAATGGCAACAAGAATGTTAAATATTACCTTTTTATGGAATACTGGGAACTGGCCACAACAAAGTTATTAACTCCACGTGCTATGGATACACATCTTCCATTCTACCACTTGGTTGCAATATATATTTCTTCATTTTGGTCTTGGAAAAGATGCAAAATAAATCCTTTCTCTTAAAATAAAACAAAAAAAACCCCTCCATAACTGAATTACTAAGCTAATGTGAACCACAGAACAGAAAAAAAAAGGTTTCGTCTGTAAAATAAAATAATTTGCAGTAACAAAAATGCTTATCACATGCAGTGTGCCTTAAGACTTTTCAATAAAACCAGTCACGTATATTCTACAGATTATTATGCCGTTGCTAATATAAGTTTGTTTCCTGGCATAAAAAGTATGTCCCTGTGCAGTGCTCAGTGTCTGGTATTTCAAGTCTCTTGAGAAGTATGCAAACACCTACTTAGAACAATGTTCTTAGCTTGATGCATGCATATACTACACACACCCCCATGTACGCAGAGCCCAATAAACTCTGTCTCTGTGTCTTCCTTGTTAAAGATGTTCTGAAATCTCTGTGTCATTTGTGGAAGCCTGGAACTGGTTTCTCCTTCGCAAAAGCTGGTAATTTTGCTCACGACTAACAGATCGTTTCACAGAATGCCGCGTGGGAGAGAAAACATGCACGGCGCTGTTAAAATGGCACATACAGGGGCAGAATTATTTTTACCAACTTCACAAAATTTGATGCTCTCCAACTGCAAGTAAAACCAGAAACATGAACAATTTAATCAAAATGAATCACTGTGTTTTGGGAATATGTGTCTCTCTGTACTCCTCATGCAAAACTGTTGCAGAGACAAAGAAGCAGATGTTGATAATTCCGATTAGAAAAAAAACTCATTTCAATAGCTGGATAAATTATGGTGGCTCCTTGTTATCACAAATGAAGGTGTAAAGTTAGTCATGTGTGAACATGAGTTGATTGACCCATCAGTGATCGTACAGTCCAGCTACAAAAAGCTGTGCTGTTCCACGAAGCATCTGGTACTGACCACAGCAAGTGGTCTTCTGGGTCCTCTCCTTAAGCACCATGGATGCACTTTCAAAATTCTCTCTATAAATATAATAATTGGAGCTACTAGGTAGCTCCAGCATAATCCGTAAATGCTGATATGCCCAATATACAGAAACAATAGTATCTCTGTATTTTCCAAGAACAATATCTAGTCAGCTGCTCTGAAGTTTATTCGAGGTTGCAATCCACTTTATATTTCCATTGAGACAACATTTAAGTTTGTATTTTTTCTCAGAAATGCAATTAAAACCCATATAGTACTGCAGGCGATAGAGTATTTCATTCTGTAGGCTTTTCTGAATTTCACATGACAGAAACACTGCAAGAAGTGCCGTAATCTGTATCAAAGCACTGGATTAATAGGCAATAATAGGTAGCCTGGACTGATGCTGACAGAGCCTCCAAAACAGGATTCCTGTCATCAAAGTCAACAGCCCCAGTAAGGCTGGCAGGTCAAATCCTGGTATAAACCCAGCATTACTATGGACAATAAGCATAGGCAAACAAAGGCAGGAATGAACTCAATATTCCAATCTGACTTTCAAGGGAGGAATTCTACAGACTTGCTAATGGTCATTGCTGATTTCTACCAATGCAAGGCAGCAATCTCGAGTATATTAATTAAGCTCAGTTTTAGTTCTCCCAAATCGCAAAGCTGGATCTGCTGTTGTTACCTAAACGCTTTACTGAAATTTTCTTCTGAACAGGTGTCGGCATAAAGCTCAAGTGACATTCTTTGGGCATTACTGGGAAAAAAATGTGTTATTCTAGGGATTAATTTCAGCATACTGTTGAAAAATGCATTTAATAAAGTGCAAAACATCTTCATCCCCTGCTTCCCACTGCTTTTTCCAATAGTATTGACCGATTGCCAGCGGGTGTAAGCTTGTCTGGCTTCACCAAAGCAGTGATGCTTCCACGTCCGTCACCCAAATGGTATCAGGGAAAGCACACTCCTCAGTAAATGCCCTCCTCTGATAGAGAACCCCTTGACTCGCAGACCTTCGTGCAGACTGCTGCCAGATTGCCATATCCTCTGCTCGATGTTTTTTCGAACATTTACATGACAAGATGAGACAGACAAATGGATCCTCATTCTGATGATATGAATCATTATTCACTGCCAGCAGCAGTCGCTCAGCTCGTGTTCTTAAAGGCACATTAAACAAAAATTAGGTTTTGTTACTGTGCAGACCAAGCGGTAATCCGAGTTTATCGGCAACAATTCACCACCTTCGTTCCACAAATCGGAAGTACCGCACAAAGGAAGCTGGTGTACAATGGTTTTAAATTGACAGAAGTAAAAGAAGAATCAAGTTAAATTTCTTTATTGTCGAAATTGGAGGACATGAATGACAAATAATCCTCAATTCATTTACTAGATTTCTTCCTCTTTCCTCAGGGTGTATTTAAATACTTTTCCCCATCAACTGTGTCTTCCATTGTCGCATTGGATACACAGGAAATTCTTTACCACTATACAGAGTAAAATCAGCTTTAACAAAATCTTCCCATTGATCATCTAGTGTGCATTTGACCAAAAATTTTGTTTTGCAACCGGAGCATGTGATTGCTTGATTACAACTGAATTAAAACCTGGGCACATACATCACCCATTTCTAGTCTGCATAAATATTATTCAGTAAAACACAAATTGAAAATACGAATACATACATTTTCCAATATGAGTCAAATTCATAATGTGTCATTATCAGCTCCAAGAAACTCAGTGACTCAGCTCACTCACATACGTGCATGAACACCCTTCAGAGCAAGGAATCTGAAGGGGGACAACGCAAAGAAGAACTCACAATCACTGATTTACACCAGGTTGTGCATCAAAACACTTTAAATAAAATCTAAAAGAAAATGTCATTGCTCTCAACCTTCTCAGCACCTTTCATAGCCCCTGGTGTCCAAATTGTTTTCAGTCAGTTCAGCACATCTCTAGTGTATAATTTGTTTTATTCAGTGGAATTTCCTGTCATGTCTTGTCACATCAGTCCCAGAATGGCTCACTGCCTTTAAGAGATACAGAACAGTCTACGGTAAGGGGAAAATGTCAGAGAACACCACAGTCATAGCTCCCTCAATGAAAAGGGAAACATTCATATGGAAAAAGTATCTCTGAGCTCCACAAAAAAAAAAAAGCAAACTTCAAGAGATGGAGAGATTATTTTGTATTGCAATGACAAATAAAATGTATAACAAGAGTTCTTTACATCCAAATAGAAATCAAAAGGCATTTTATGAATATCCCATCTGGGACAAATGGAGAAACATACAGCGTAAGTTTCTCAGATTCATATTTAATGCAGAAATCGTAGTACATGCAGAGACTTTAGCTTGCTTTTGTCTCAGCACAAGTGAAAAAGGTAAAGTCCTAGTCAAGTTGTACTACCGTCATCTGCATTCCACCTTAACCCACTTCTGGGGTATCTCATATTTCAAGCTCATAGTCTGTTCAATTTGTTGAACAATGTAACAATCAACTAGTGACATTTTTTCGACTTCCTCAGAAATTATAAAATCGTTTCCTAGAACAGGAAAAACTCAGTTTTCAGCCTGCAACAGCAACACAGCCTAATAACTTGAGTTTATCTAGGTTAGAAATAGCAGCTTTATACCACGGAATTGATTGGGTGAAGGTCTGTGGACAGAAAATCAAATTGGATTATGATGTTTCCATCTGATCTTTTACAGTGTGAATCTGTGATTCAACCCTCAGCTTTGCTTCTCACACGATGTTTGGCTGGAAACCATTTATATTTTTATTACCACTACCGGTCTATGCCTTCTCTTCTTGTCGGTAAAGCTCCTGTAATTTCACCAAGGAAACATGCACAGTTTTTCAGAAGTTACCTAAGCACTGAAGAAAGATTTTTGAAGAGCCTATGCAAGGTCGAGTTAAATACATCTGCGCTGCTAATTCATACTCAGTTCGGCAAGAGAGCATTCAGTCAGTAATTCAGTGATACAAAATCTGATTAAATGTATGACTTCAGACACAGGCAGCCAGTGATAAACCTTACAATAAACTTCAGCTCTTATTTAGGGGACAGAAAAAGGCATTAGCCTCACGATACTCTGCATTCAAATGACATGATGGAATACGGTGCCAAGAAAAGTTACAAACTTGAGACCTCACACAGCAGAGAAAGAGAAATCAAACATTCAGACAAGGGAGGGGTGTGCATGAGGTGCATGTGTGCAGGGTCCCCCTCCATTCTAGAGAGACCTGGGTGCAATAGTACCCAAAGAAACCAGAAACGAGCTTAGAGCAGACAAGGTGAGGCTAAGGTCAACATAATGAATAAACAGAGTTTTATGTCACTGCGAGAGACATTAAGTGCCCAGAAGAGGAAAGTGAGGCACAGTCAGCTTCCAGAGAGGTGGTAAAAGAAAATAAACACAAAACACAAAAAACACATATGATTTGGCAAGTCTAACCACAGGAAAGAAGAAAATTATCTGAGCACAACCCAAGGTTGGAAAACAGTGTGATAAACATGCTCGAAAGTGCTGACCTCAGTGCTATGTCAGAGTCTTCCAGCAGCTGAAATACAGCCCTGGCGTTAAAGAAGTCCCAATTTTCCCAATCAGAAGTCCAAGGCTGTGAAAAAAGCTTGCTAGGAAAATGCAGGGAAACTTCATGATGTGGTAAAGGACAACAAGTTCAGTATCACAAAATCTTAGAGATATTTTTAAAAATATTCACAAATGTTCTGGCACACCAGAAGACACGACACCCTGGGATTCTCATCCGGGATTCAGTTTCAAAACAGTCGCTGGGTTGGGTTTTCATCAGGATCCATCTTACAAGGCACCAGTTAACCTCCTGTGGGCATACACATTTCCAGACGAAACATTCACCGAATCACCCAGAACATGACAAGATCATTTGGCACTTTTCGTAAGAGATCAAAAGAGGAGGAGGGGGGGAAAAAAAAAGAAAGCGCCAACAAAATAAAGCTCCCTGCCTCCGCTCCAGGCATCTGAACGCAGCTGTTCTTGGCCACTGTCCCAAAGAAGGGCATATGCCGAGGGAGCTCGGTGAGTGAGATGCAGCAGGGCAGAATTATCCCCGATTTACATTCCTTTAATTCCTGCTCTAAAGCAAGGTGTTGTAGAAATCCCACTGAGCGCCACAAGGAGCGAGGGAGGGAGGCAGAAGTCAGCATCCATTTGCTTTCAAGAACAGGAGCATCTTCTTGGTGGCATCCCCAGGTTAAAAAGCATCTAGTTAGAGGTTGCTTTTGAACTCAGGCAGCGACACAGACAAGCACAAGCTTTGCCTGCTGGGACAGCTTGCTCATTCCATTTTGCTAGGATAATTAGTTTTGAGCTGCTCTGATTGTAAAAAGAAAAATCATATTCTCTGCTTCATTTTCATAAAGTGTCAGTAACTCACGCCTGTCAGGTTCACTAGACCTGGGAATATGCTCTGCTTGCATATTAAAAAATGTTGAGCGAGAGTGTCAACACAGTTTACTAATTTAGCCATTTCTGTCCTCATATCTCTACAGAGCTCTTTTGGCTGCCTGCTGTAATTAGTAACTGTCAAGTGTGTCTCACTTTGTCTATATCTAGTGTCACATTAAGAGCAAACTTATTTTAATTGATTCTTGATCAAGAAGATCACCGGAGATCCCACACATCATCTTTCATTATGTGCAGACTGTAAGCTATTAGACTACCCAGCTCAGCTAGAAAGATGACCCTTTAGGTACTCTAATAATGACAGCTGACACGTTCGTTGAATCTCCTGGCACCGAACTGCATGATGTACTATTCAAAGGGCAACACAATTTGGTATGTGACATTCATTCTTCATCATTATGTATCATTCTATAGATTCTTGGCATTTCATCCAAAACTTACCTTCAGAACATTAAAAGAAATATCTCTATAAAAGAGTAGGGCGTTCAACCTAATGAGAAAGGGCTGTCTTCTTATCATTGTTTATATATTGCTTCATTACTCATTTTTTTATAGGTACCTTATTAAAATTGGAAAACAGAGGCAGAAAGACTATAAAAAAGCTTCATAACGAGAGTTAGCATTTCATTTTTCTGTGCCAATTTCTTTAAAACTGAAGCGGTAGAGAATACTTTGTCAAAAGTGACTACAGCAAATCATTTTTATATTTAAAATTTCATCTCCTCTCTTTGCTTAAGGGGTGAAACACTCAAAATATTTAGTGTAAAATAAGAGGACCTATTATTGAGAGTTATGGTTTTCTGAGGTCTACTCTTCATTGCACATCATATGACCAACAGGACAGCTGCAGGAAATTGCATTAAGAAAATGAAAGATTGCAATATAATATGAGTATCTGAAGAGTATGTTCCTTGCGCATAGGTCTTTAAAGTCTAGCATCTAGAGACAGCTAATGGTCTGTGAGTAAATTAGTGCCATGAACATCTTTTACATCATATTACCCCAGGGAGACCTTAGACCTACTAACTTCAGCACATGAAAGATGTATTAAATGTGCTCTGACCATTGACTGTCAGGTTTATACTTGTCAAAACTGCCTCAGACATCAAGAAATTATAGATAATGTTTTGATCCTGATGATGCTCATGCAGAAACTGCCTTCACTTACTCTTCTTCGCTTCGAGAAATGCAACTCATAGCAAGAGCATCACTTTCATCACTGAGAGAAGGAAGAGTGGTTTTTGTCTTTTATGTTACTAATTATTCAACTCTTTTTTTTTTCCACATAGGGATTAAAATTATTTGCTATCAGTTTATTGACTACCACATGCCAAGTACTTGATCACATATTTATTTTTTTCTGAGGGCTGTGCTCTATTTTCCAATGTCTGGTAGCTTGTGAAGAAATACTGAGATAATGTGATAACATATGTTGTATCTTTGGTTTCTGAACAATCCATTTCTCAGCCAGTGGGAAAGTAAATGGCAATGCATGACTGGGACAACAAAATAAGAAGAGGCTATAAGGAGTGAAGAAAGAGAAAGGAAACAGGTAGCGCATTGTCAGGAGAGAAAGAATAACATGAAGCTTCTTTTAAATTGAGCAAGCAATGGGAAGCAACACGTGCATGCAGTAGAAAAGCTAAACAAATTTAAATGTAATTTTATAAGGTTGAGCAGTAACCACTGCTGAAATTGAAGTATTCTGTAATGAAATGTATGCCTTTTATCTCCTTTGCATCATGTTGAGAGAAAGCAAAAAAACATCCAAACAAAACTCCCATCTACAGCGGTACGAATATTACAAAACACCTTACGGAGACGGGAGCTGTGAGCACAACACGCTTAATCTGTCTGAGGAACCCGGGCTTGAAAGTAACCCTGGGTTTCAGTGTCAGCCTGTGTGTGACAACCAGGAGGATGACAGCAGTGACGCCTCAGCTGGCGGGCGATGGCAGGTGCCGTGCGATGGCAGGTGCCGTGCGGCACGTCGCTTCCACGCAGCCCTTCGGGAACGAGCACTGAGACCTCAGTGCCCGGCCCCACTCCACAGTACAGTGACAGCTTATGAGAGGTGATGGATGGAGGTGAGACTCGAGAGAGAAAAAAAAACAAAAAGGCCACTTACAACAAGGAGAGAAGGAGAAGGATCTGATTTGTGAAAGGAATGGGAGCATCTCTGACTTGAAGTCACTGAAAGTGGCTCCTTTTTTAGGGTCAAATGGGATAGGCTTAAAACATACCCGAAAATCCCCTTGCGGAAATGCACCTGCTTCTTCTGGGTAAAACAAACACAAAGCACATTGCCTAATAAAAATATCAGGTTACTGCTCTGGGTTGCCAGAGCTTTTGGCTTCTTGAGTAAGTTCAGAAACAAATACTTTATGCGTCTGAACCTAACAGTGATACTCAGGGACTGCATCCTGAGACTGTTCATTTTCTTTTCACTGCAGCTGTCAATATAGTCATTAGCTAACAACAATTTCAGATGCAGGTGTGCATAAGTGTGGAGCACAAACCAACAAAAATGAGGACGAGGATGACCTTCCGCTTATTTCACAGGCCATTAGTAACTCCTAGATTAGTAATCAGCAGGA
>NW_009702534.1:31714-36084 GCF_000703405.1 Apaloderma vittatum
AACTTGTGAACTCAGATACCAAATGTGTAGCTCACTCCCTATCCCAAGAGTAATTCTTCTGTTTACAAAACTACTCAGGCTGCTAGAAATATTGATAAAAGACTGGCACTCAAACGTTCTTTACAAAGATACCAAAATAACAGCCCTGAAGTTCATTACTCGTTGTAGGAAATAGCTTGTTTCATAGAAAAATTGTGGAAAGGTGTCAATTAATATTCATCAAGACATCAATCTTCTTCCATTCTCTTTTTAAAGCTGGAACACCAGCCACAAAGTCTCTGTGTTACCTTGCCAAAAGCAAAAAATCTTGTCTTTTCGTCTATTTCCCAGCATATAAAATGCTATTCAGTATACAAAACACTTTCTCTCAACTCTGTCGTCTTTAAAAATGAAAAATTTATATGACTTTGCTTTGTCTGAGGATAGCTAGGTTCATACCATTGATCACATTCGGTAAGAGAAAAGCACAACCCTAACTAAAATAGTTGAACCAACATAACAATTATGATTAGACAAAATGCCTAAATGCTTTCTGAACAGGGTGTTACAGTCTTGCTATTCAATGCTTATGGGTCATTTTGTATCTGTAACATGTTTCACAAATGCCATCCTTCAGGTGTCCCCAGTGCTACAGGTTGTCCAAGTGAACATCAAAGCAGATAAATTCACATATGGTTTGCTTAATTTTATACAAGATGAGAAGAATTAACCTGGCAGGGTGGAAACTATGTGCTTAAACTCAAAGAATTCAAGGCTTCAGCTATCTGAGCACATTTTGTAGCCTTTTACTAAAAGGAAGTAAGAAGAGTCAACCCAAAAAAATCATACATAAGTTTTCTTCTTTAGCTTGTTTAGTCTCTTTCAGCCACTAAGACCACTCACACGGAGCAGTTTAAAAGCACTGGCCATGGAACTAAAACAATTCTACAGCTTTGCCTACCTAGTGTTGTCTTAGAAAGCATTAAGCAGAGGTAGTAGAAAGCCAGGACAACTTGCTGTGAAAGATTTCACTGATTTTTTTCAGAGCCTCATCCAAAGCCAAAGAAAAGGAGACAAGGAACAGGTGAGGATGGAAGTGATAAATTAGGGTTCCTTCATTCCAGTCATGCTTCCCTGCCAAGGCACTGGGTGCCACAGTCCCAGATATTGCTGTGACGGAGAACAGGAGCTACAACAGGAATATAAGAAAAGGGAACTGTACCAAAGAGCAAGGAGCAGCTAGGCAATCCATTTCTCCACCTCACAGCTCCACACTCTGCTCATATGTGATGGCACTTCAGCTATTACAGTGCCACTGAATTTTTTTAAAAAAAATAGAAGATAGAAAAGGAGCAGGTGCCGATCTTCCTTCTTTTCTGTAAGGAAACATGACACAGCAGAGTCTCATATTAAATCCTTTATCTTCATGCTAAGGTGTTCTGACATTTTAAATATCAGCCATAATGATTAACATCTCTCCTTAAAGCCAGAAGCTAAAATCCGCCAGTCTGCCACACACAGTGACACCTTTAAACACTCACACACTTCAGCAGTTACTAATTTTCCAATCCACTACCTGGATATGACATTTTGACAAGTTTGCAAAGGATTTGCTAAACTACTTATTACTTCAATGTATAAAAAGTATACTTTTTTGCAATAGCTTTCAAAAATAACTTCTGAATACATTTTTATACGTGATTCTCTAAAGTAGCTTTCCCATTGCTTGGCTTTCATGTGCCAAAAGAGCATAATGGCACTTGCAGCATTCGGGCAACTTAGAATATCTCACTACTTCAGCATTATTTTGAGTTAAAACAATTTTCTATCCAAGTTCTCCTGAGCAATACTGTCGTTAGGCAATTGGGTGGGTCAAGAATTCCCAATGACTTTTGCAGTGATTTAATGTAGATATCACTGGAGCTATCCAATGCTTCATGTAAGATGGGAATACGGCCTGAAGCTGCTTTGGATTTGATAGATGTCTCCACCACAAAGACCACCTCTAAAAAAAAATTAAAAAGCAATGCTCTTAATGGAAAGGTAAAGACACAATTGTGGAAGAAATCCTTGGAGGTAAATTTAGTCAGGGACAGATTAAAAGCTGTGTGAGGAAGCTGCCACTGTTTTTTTGCATGCAGGTTCATGGGGAGAGTGAGAAACTCACTCCAATACTATTCGCAACTATTGAAATAGTTACAGAAAACAGATTCTAATCCAATTAATGCAGACCTCCTATATAGTGCCCACATTATTCTTTCTCCCTGAAGTTCTCCTAGGTCAAGGGGGTTTTTTCCCCCATTTTCAGAATAAGAACAGGTTATTCTATGGATTTGAAAAATTCCTCTGAAGAATCTAAGCTTTTAATTATCTTGAAGGTAAACTGGGCCATGTGTTATCTATGGTATAAAGTACATGCTGATTTAATAAGACAACAATGAAAACTAGAATCACTCACAGTGGGGCAGCATTCGGCATGTATTGTTAGCTAAAATGTTGGCAGTATAATTATTATGCCATGCTAAGACAGACTCAACACTGCACAAACACCACATTTCCCCAGCAGATTTTACAAAGCATTTGAACTTGCAAAGAGGTAGGAGAAATGGAGATTAAAAACGACCTTCCAAAAGTCATAAAGTGGATCAAAACCCCCGGGAAGTGGGACCTGTACTCAGATTTTAAGCTCAGCTCAGAGGCGCACTTGTTGACTGAGCATCCTTATTTGAACCACGGGTCTGGTCTGCTTGTATTGCTGTTCACCTGGCAACAATACAGGGTTCCACAGGCAAAATGTTGTCTCAGATGCATTCAAATGCATCTTGAATCGCTCCAAGGCGATCCCAGAAGAATTCACCTCTCATATTTTTAGCAATGGAGCACCATTCTAGTCCAGCTCCACATGGCTCTCCCTCTTGCCTTGGAGTCATGGGTTATGCTTTTTGGAATACCACAGTACTCCTCATGAGCTGCCAGAAATCAAAGACGACACATATTCCAAGCTTTCTTCCTCAGAAAAACAAAAAAAAGTCCTCGTGCAATGGGCACGATAGTACACAGGTCTTGAAAAACTGGTTGGAATGGAAAGATACAGATCACAGAGGGCATTTTTAGCTGACGTATAGCCTACTGGTTCGAATATTATAAAAAAAATCATTCATATATATCAGTATATGTTTTGTACATATTTTCTGTCATCAGTGATGTCTTTTGAATTATAGATATTTTTAGTTCAAGAAATGAATCAAGCTGGGAGGTGGGGGTAGAAGTTTGGACCCGGGTCCCATTTTCTGTCAACACTCAGAATCTGTGCAAGAGTGTGATCTGAACTGGCATCAGATGTATTATTGTGGGTTTGATTTTCTTCTCAAATATGTACCAAAACATGTTCAGCTATTATGGTTCATATCTTTAATTCAAGATCCTAAATGAATTTAAGCCTCCTCCTCTCTCTGTCTGTCAGACAAATGAGTTTGGTTATTCCAGTAAAATATACCAACACGTTAAATGAGATAAATGTGCAAGGCATATACAAATTGCATTAAGATTGTGGAAATAATGCATTTATAAATTATACAGTGACAATTCTGGTTTATAGTTCACTTTTTATAAAGGCTTTTAATTAAAAATCTATTTTTTTAAACAATACATCACATTTTTTAATTGCATTTTTTCTTTATAGAGTTTAGCTTAGTACTGCAGAGGCATGGCAGGCTTAGCCTGTACACTAGCTATGAAGGAGCCACACAATCAAGAGGGAAGGGTATTAGATTTTGAAAATACAAAGATATTATAGAATTATTTTTATGACATCTCTGATCTATTAGTCACGTCCCCACAGCTGGGCAGGATACTCATAGTAGACAGAGATGATCTGTCATTGAATGCAAGTGTCTCATCCCAACCCTGACACAAGTTATTTTCAAAAGAAATAATCCATGTATTGCCAAGGAATTTACTAGTGCTGTGCCCACACTAACTCTTTCACTATGTATCTTGGGGGCTTTTTCTAATGGGAATTTATTGATTTTTGCATAGTTACGAGATCAGATATATGTGGATTTTTTATAATACTGAGCACAAATATTTTGAAAAGTATCCAAGAGTCTTCCAGAGGACTTCAAGGATTGCAAGAAACAAGTAATATAGGAGATATTTTGGGTCTAAATGCGCTCACCTTTAGCAAGAAGAGGAGATTGTTGCCTTATTTGTTTTAAACTAATTCCAACACATTTTCACTGCAGGCTGTTTGTATCCCTCTCAGTAATGCTCCCGGGTGCCATCTGCTGTTTCATTTCTACGTTGCAGTTCCTGTTAGGGGAATATTCTTTGCAGATATATTTTATCGTATTCAGCTAAAGGAAAGAGGGGGGGGGGGGGGGTTCGGATAA
>NW_009702534.1:36115-39748 GCF_000703405.1 Apaloderma vittatum
GTTATAAACTGTTGCTTTTGTCTTGGCAAAATGAATCGTGGAGTCTTTCCAGCACCGAATCCTGAACACGACAAATGCACGTAACAGCACATGCCGTACGTTCTGTAATATAAAAATATTACAGGTGACCTCATTCATTTTGGGCCAAGAGTTAACTTTGTCCTATCTGAATCTCTTTAAATATAACTTAAAAGACAAATGGAGAGTCTGTTATCCTTAAACGTAATTCCAGTCCCTGACATTGTGCTGCTATACTTCAAACAAGGCTTTTGTTGGGTCTTTTGTTCACTTAAGGCTTTGCTGTCTAGCTTGAAGGCCAAGCTACACATAGGGTTTGGCAGGCACATTATAATGCTCCAGCACTCAGACAGAAGAACAGAAGTGATTTCACTTTTCCCCTATATAAATAGATAAATGGCCCTGTATTTCTGCACTTCCCTTTAAAAGTGAAATTGTTCTAAAAATAAAGGTCAGACGTGTCAGGCAGAATTATATTTAGACAGCCAGCGTTAGGCCTGATATCCCTGTTTCCTTTTACACTGAATTCAATGGGAATTTTGTGCATTTAAAGACAAAATTGGGCCTTTTATTCTGGCCATATTACGAGCTTCCTTCTCACCCTGCTGAATAAGTTACTCAGTGGAATAGTTCCATAGACTGTGATGAAGCTATTCCAACGCAGTGCTAAAAGAGGCAACCTGAAAGGTCTCTGAAGGATCCTGATTGCTGCACAGAAGGGGACTGAGCACGGAAGAAAAAATTCTCCAAGTTTCACACCGCAACGTTCTCCACGTCACTGCTCTGAGGGCAGAAAGAACGACAGGTTCAGTCCTGGGTCCCACAGCCCAAGAAACCCAGGGATCCTGTGAGGGATCAGCTGCTGAAATAGGAACATCTTGGACCTTGACAGACACTGCAGCATGACCTGGATCTCTGCAGAGGACACGGGACCTCAGGGAGATCGATGTCCCTCAGGAGAGCAGCCAGGGGTAGGCAGAAAAGCCCAGATCTCACAGCAGGTGCCCTGAGCATCCCTTCCATTTCCCTAAAGAACACTCGTGCAGGGTTTTCCTATCGTATAGCACATAGGTTGTTAAGCGGCCACAGATTTACACGCTAGAGTAAGTAACATACAACACTTTCTGCATGCATGTGTATTTTTCCCAGCTAATACCATCTTGATCTTTGTTTTGTTTGTGAACGCAAATGTGATTTATCACAATCTTGCCTCAGGATCACAGAAAATTCGTATCATAAGGGAAAACAATAATAAAAAAAAAAAAAAACAAAGAAAAGAAACTAAACTGTTCTGTGACAGATAATAACCAAAGCATGTACAAGGGAAATGATTACTGGGTGCACCGTGTTCAAATCCTGAGGGCAGAAAGAGAGTGCAAGACCTCACTGAGCTACTGACACACACAATAATTTCTAATTATCAGGAACTGCTCATGTATGATTAGCACAGACCTAACAAATGATCGTATGCTTATACCATTAATTTCGGTTTTTCTCCTAAGTGTCCACATAAGAATTAATATATTTACATTGTTTTACAGGTAAACATTTCTTCATGAAAAAGGCTGTGGAGAAGCATAATTCCCTTGATGGCACAGTCTCCTGTTTTCTGACTTACAGAAGTATATAAATATTGGGATCCACCGGTACATAAGCCCCCTTCACAGAAATTCATTAAAATGTAAGTGAAGTTTAATAATATATGTTATCAACATCAAGAATCTCATTATCTGCAAAGTAAAAAAAGTGATGCAGCAGTGGATAAGTGTTCAAATTAAACCTTTTTTCCAAATCTAGCTGGAATATGGTCTTGCCTGTGACTGTACCCACTTTAGAAACACATGTAATTTTCAAGGAAAAGAAACGATGGAAACTGAAAGCAAGTAAAACCTATAAATAATATAATCCCATTACGCTAATGCATAAGAGTGACTGTTGCTGCTCACAGACCATCCCAAGAGTTTATACAGGACAATAGAAAATACAGCTTATGTGACTGACCACGAGAGTGGTGAAAGCAGGGATAATAGCCAGATTACAGCATTGCACCACACTACGATAGTCACAGCCACAACACCTAGAACTCTTCCACACTGTAAACCCAACGAGGAGACAAATTTTAGGTCTATACCATTTAAACTATCTATTTCGCTTTGCAAAACTTCCCAGATTCCCACTTACGTACCTAAATACTGACAGAGCTCCCTCTGTAGCAGAAGCTGAGCGCACAAGGAAAAGTGCATTTCACCAAGTACATTACAACTCTAACAGGTTTCCTGGCTGAGGAGAGACAAATCTCCCTTTTCCTGGTATTCCTTTCCTTTTTCTGCCAAGTTTCTGAATTAAATACCACTCTCTCTCATGAAATTTGTGCAATCTGCCCGAATGGCTAGCACACTGCTTTCAGAGTACATCCTGCCAGGTCGAGTCCTGACGTAATATCTTTCTAACACTCCAGTAATTCCATTTGCAGAGCTTTACAGGTTTAAAAGCAAATGCTATCCCTGCAGAGAGTTACTCCAACTATTTCCTACAGCACAGGAACTGTAAGGTCACGAAGCGACTGAGCCTACCCTTGTTTCATAAGCAGCTTCCTTCAACAGCTGTAATATCTGGGACGAGTGTTTGGAGAGTGTCATTTGGCCTCACTGAGTGATTCATTGTGTGCTGGAAAACTGCTCTGCATTCTTCTGGATGCCTTTGCCGCGTAGACAGGACAAAGCCCCATTTAGCTGGGAGCCCAGCATAGTGGCCCATTATTCACCTGCCATGGCAGTCACAATATTGTGAGGGCTTCTAGACAATGCTTAAAATTTCTACCTACTTTTTACAGGAACACACTCCGTTTTCCACCTTTGTGTCCTGAGGAACAGAAGCTGCTTACAGACAGAGCGTAGGGAAATGGGAGACCTTTTTTTTCTGTACTAAAAAGAAGAAGAAATTGCCCTAGTGCTCTGCAAGCTGCCACATGATGCTCAAGGCTCTGTGATCATGCTGAAGCACCAATAAAATATGCTTTAGAGGAAGAAAGAGAGAACAGGGAGGGAGGGAGAGAAGGAGAAGGAGGGAGAAGAGGAGGTAAGGAAGAGATGGAAACAAGCTACTCAGCCATCTCTAACCTGTCATTTAGCCCATGCCCAGCTCTCTGGCAGTGCTCTGCCAGCCTGATGAGCTCAGCTTTCCCCTGACACCCACCACGACTGCACGGGGGGCAGGTCCTGCTGCAGGCACCCCCTGGCTGCCACCTGGCTGCCACCTCAGCCCAACCCCTAGTTGGACTGGCTGTGACTGCTCTCTCCGTGCTAAGGGAAGTGCCCTTAAAGCCAGCTCTTGCAGAAGTCACCCAGACCTGTACACCTCTTTCTTATACCTGGCACTGTAGGCTTTGCTGTTTGGTTTTGAGATAAATATGTTTTAAATGCTACGCTCGCTACGTTTAACAGCTGGGTTTTTCCTAAAGATTTTTTTTTTCTCTCAGAACAGTAATAATTTAATAAAACTAAGAGGTGGCTTTAACAGTTTTCCTCTCAAATGTGTGTCCTGTAATACACTGCTGCACAGGGATATCCTTAGTGCCTTGTGAAGGCTTTTAACAGAGAAAGATTTCTACCTCAG
>NW_009702534.1:39779-40423 GCF_000703405.1 Apaloderma vittatum
GAAAGTAAATAGTATCAGCAGGCTCTACAGCAAGACCCCAAATGGCACCTGCATTTAATTTCTACATAGTCCTTACAGCACTTTTTGTCTGTGTTTTGGTTGCCACCTCCTCCTTCGTCAAACTCATCACTGTCACATTTCCAGAAGGCACATATTACACCGCAGCACGTACTCGAGTTACATTCACTTACTGCGTGTCTGCGCTGGAAAAAAACCATAAAAAGGTATTTGGGAAACAAATGCTTCAAAAAACCATGCTGCATCCCTGTGGAGATTGCCACCTACTTCCTATTAAGCCAAAGCATGCCATATGTTTTAAGGGCTTTTAACCTCCTTTCTCTCTTGTACTTTCTCTCTGTACTTAGAAGCGCGCGGTTGGTTCTGCTGCCGTAGGATGTGCTTTTTGCTGGGGGGAAGGGAAGAAAGGGAACGAGAGGAGGAAGGGACAGAGATTTTACGGCCAAAGAGGGATGCTTGTCTAATATAACCCACAATATTAGCACGTATTCCTCTGGCTAAGGTGAGAGAGAAGTATTCACCACAATAAACCTGTCCACGCTGCTTCCCTGGAGTGGAGTAGTTCCCCACTGCTGGTGAGAGACTCATAGAAATGTAACCATCCATTTAAAAAATCCCCTGGTGGG
>NW_009702534.1:40454-49523 GCF_000703405.1 Apaloderma vittatum
GGGGGAAAAGCGGATGCACCTTTCTTTCTGTGTCATCCCAAAAAGCTGGATGAAAACCACAGGTCGTCACAGGTCCAGGAAAAGTGCCAGTTGGACCCTTGTGGTGACAGATCGCTGCGCTAATGCTCGCACGTGTTTGTAAATCACAAACCTCGTTGCATTTCATGGCATTCTTTAAGCCTTCTGAAGCCAATGGCTACATGAAAATTTCAGCTAATGTATTTCTAAACTCTGAGGTTGCTGAAAACACCTTGAAAAGGTGAAGCCAAAAATTTGGGAAAAAGGAAGCAAACTGAAGTAGCTCAAGGCAATTTTCTGTCATCTCAAACAGGGTGCAGGAGGAGGGCAGCAAGTCATTTCCAATTTTCTATTCTTTTAACAGAGGAAAAAAATCAGTTTCTTAGTGTATTTTGTTTCAGATAATAAGAAGAACATCTACATAACTCTTTTGTCATCCTGAGTTAGAATTAATATCACAATAAACCCCCACAAGCGTTAATACATATATTATGCTCTTTGGCATGTTTGTTTCACTTGAACATCAATATGTGCATTAGCTACGATGCTAATTAGAACTTGCACTGCTGTACTGTCTGATACTCTAAAGCTTTAAACCACACTAACGCTTAATTGTGGAAGATCAAGCAGATAATTCTTATTGTGGCTTTCTTAATCCAATGTTAATATAATCTGTAAGGAAATGTAACTCCCTTTCCTCCAATTCATCACACCAGAATTTAAGTGAACATGCAGTAGTATTCAGGCAACAACTAACACAGGAAACAAATAACATAGGAAAATGATCATTTCTCTCCTTTTTTTTTTAAAGAAACAGCCTGAATTTCATCTTTGGATTATAAATAATGCAGATAAGTATACTTGAAAAGTGAATTTTCTGTGGTGAGAAACATGATGGGATCCTACAGAATATTGCTATACAAATCAACAGAATTTAATAGTTCATTATGTCACTTGAAAGGCTTCTTTAAAAAATCCTTCTGCCTCTACTGCAGCAGGGTTTTTTTTCTGTGCTAATCACATAAACTCTCAAGTAAATCCCTTTGATTTCAAAAGGATGAAGATTTCACCCTCTTTTTGTGGTGGTTTACAGGAGTTTTTCTAAAAGCCACCATAAAGAGATATTTCCTCATTTCCATATGAACATGCATTTCCCTGTTCTCTCTCAGAAACTTCTCCTGTTAGATTTTCCATGTGGTTATCAGATTTATAGGACCTGTGGGGACTGTTTGTCTGTATTAATCTCAAGAAACTATATTAAAATAACATTAGGTTGCTGAGTCAAAGACTAGGAGGTTAAGAAACACCAGAATTAAGTTAAACTAATCTAATTTGGCTTCTTATGCAAATGCCTTATGAAATAGTCTGCAGTCTTATAATTACACGCTCACGTCTACCCCCTGTCTGCTTCTGAGCAAGGGGGAAGGCAGGTCCTCCACGCAACTGCAACAACTTTCTTTTCAAAACAAAATAATACATTTCTACCTTCTCTTGGCAACCAGCGACGAGGTCTTCACTGAGCTTCTCCAACAAAATTGAGCCTGAGGCTGATGCCAGATGACTTTAATTGCTCGAATTTAAATTAAGAAAAACTAAGAAAGGCAAGCAAATGGGTAAAGCAACTCTATCTGTAGGAATAAACGTAATAAAGGGGCCAGTGCAGGGGGATGTAATGCTAGTGAATCTGCCACGAGTGAAAACTGCTGCACAAGGCACCTTGGGATTAAAGGTGTTACTTTTTTAAAAAAAATCTAAAAAAAATAAAATAAATACAGGAGTATAGCACGGATACAGTGTATTCCATGACTGTTGTCTATCATGAGTTAATAATTATTTGGGGACAGTAAACATTTCTGGTTATTTCACAAAGAAGGAGGCTGCCTTCCCCTCCAGTCTTCGACTTTACATGACAGTGTGCTGCTACCCACACTTAAGTCAGATTTTTCCACTTTAAATGACTTCTTTTTTTGCTGTGTTTCTGCCATAACCTTCATTGTGATTGATGACTGAAATTTTCATTCTAAAAACAAATATGAACAGGGAGAGTCAGTTTAAAGATTACTTGTAGAGGGGAAGAAAAGAAACAAATAGCAGGTGCCTTTTTATCCCTCTGTTATATATCAAAAAAAGAGTTTGCTTTGGTTTTCAAAACAGTTTCAAAATACACAGGCTCCTCTTGTTGTTTTTCACTTTAGAAATGTGGGCCAAGAAAAGCCTAAAGCAGACAGGAAAATGAGAAATTTTATCAACTCATAGGCCGTCAGAGAGAGTCAAATTTAACTTCTGAAAAGAGAGAGTGCTAAGAACAAAAAAATATTTTATACAACTGAGGTTCTATTTTCTTACTTAAGGGTATGACTCCAATGCAGATAACTGAGGTATTTTTCCCTGACCCCTAAAAAAGACCTCTAAAAGCTCTGGGATTAGCTAAATTAAATATTCCCCTCTGCTCAAGATAAGCAAAAATAAATTTAAGATTAAATTTCGAAACCTTTCAACAGTTTTTACACACATTAAGAAAATAATTGTCCATCTTTTCTCTTTTTTCCAGGTCATACATACAATTACTTTTTAATATTAGGTGCTTCAGCCAACATACCTCAAATTACCATATTAAAACCACTATGTATACAAGTAAATAAATCTAACTAAATAAATACAGAATGCATTTGTGTTAATACAAAATACCTGCTTGCCCCACTGGTGATAAAATACCACTACAGCCCGTGGGGAAATTCTGCCTTCCCTGCAATTGCTATGCAGAAGTGAGCATTATTTTTTGCTTTCCCTGGTAAATCTCGTGTACCATAGACCATGGTCCAGAACAATGCAGAGGATGTGGACAAGAAGATTGATATAACATGGCAGGAGCACTTCTTAAGGCTGGATTGTAATCCTCAATGTTGCAGTGCTATTAAATTTTTATAGTAATACAGGATTAAACAGGGTGGTTCTTTTCTTTTTAAGAACTTTGCACATCTTTACTTATAAAGCTATCCATGATGTATAAAGTAGCAAGGACTTTTCAAATCTAGTTATTAGGTTTTTCTGACTTTTCTACTTCATGCATTTCTGTCAGTCTGAGGAATGAAAATGAAGAAATTGGCTCATTTTGATTTCAGTTGGGTCCAAGTTAATTTTTGTCTCTGAAAACCCTGTGTTATTGCATGACAGAGTTACAGAAGTCTAAAGAATTGTCATTCCATAAATATTAACAGAATTGAAAATCCATAAAATGTATCCTTAGCCTTTGTTTTCATATTGCTTTGATTTACAAAACCTAAAAATTCATCTTAATTTCATCTAGCCATGGTTCTTTAATAAACAACATGTAGTTTCTTATCACCATTTGACCAATGATTTCAGCTACTAGAAGGGCAACTCCCAAGCACAGAGTAATCAGTAGTAGGTTACTACAAGTCTGTCTTATAACTATTTAATCCAAATACCATATCATTAAAAATATATAACACAGTTTCTTTCTTCCTGCTTAAAAAAATAAAAAATAAAAAAGGAGAGAAAGCAAATCTCCATCTGCCTCCCGACACTGTTAGGTACCAGAGGTTTTAGCTGCACTGGGAGCCAAATTTTACAACTCTAGACACTGGATATGCAGAAGGACACAGCTGTATCCAAGAATGCAGAGTCATATCAGCAACATATTCAATTTTAAAATTGCAAGCAATTTTAACTCTGGAAACCAACAAAACATATTCCCAAAATGGAAAATGCTTGGAAGATACTATTTGCCCCTCTTTTTTTTTTTTTTTTTTTGAGAAAACTACGTTTTTTAATCAATGAGAGTGAATGTTCTTTCACTGTTCACAAGAAAGAAAGGCAAGCTCACGTCAGAGTCAGGGTTACATCACACTAGCAGCAAGATAAGGTCAATTAGGGATCAGATTTTTGCTAATTCAGGTTTCTGGTTTATTACTGTGAGGAAGTACTCTCATTCACTAAAAGAGAGCAAAACAATAAAGCAGTTCAACCCTGCCTAGCACAGACCATAAAATGAGCATGGATATTGAAAAGCCATGCTCACAGGAACACTGGCATTAAAGCAGTCGTCACTGTATTCCACCCCATCTAAACCCCTTGTACAAAATTTCTGGTCCATTAAGATAACACAGAAGCCTTAAAATAAGTACAATAGTTCTGTGGCATCTGCTGCCAGAACAAATGACATGATGACTCCAAGAAAGACATAAAAAGTCATTTTAATTCTCTCTTCTTTGAAGGAGACATTGGCTCACGCCAGACACTCTGGATGCAAACCTGAATTTTTTGCGAAGCTCAGGGTGAACCCCAGCCGTGTTGTTACAGCCCTCTCTACTTTCATCAAAGGCAGTTATCAGGGACATCAACTCTTCCGAAACCCCCGAAGCCCGCGACACCTGCCCGAGCAGCCAGCATTTCGGGCGCATTGTGGGATCTGTGAAGCCTCACACCAAAAGCGTTACCAAATATTGAGCACTGGCCGTGTGGAACAGCATCCCATTGGTGCCACCTGCGGCCCCAGAAGATCAAAAGAAGGTGTGGGCAGCGTTCACAGGGAGCAAAACACCACATTTCTCCCACTTTTCCAACCTGCAAGCAGGGTACAATCTGGTTCGTTCCGTGGCTTTGTCGCATTTAGTGCTACAATTCAAATGGGAATCTAAGTTTTGCAGGATTGTTTCCCTTTTTTTTTTGGCGTAGAATGAATGCCTCTCTAAATACATGCAAATATAAAGCTGTACAGGTGACACACTGAAAATATAATTGAAGCTGGTGCTTTCATAAAAGCAATTAGCAATCGCTCAAGTTGCAATAGATGACAGCCTCAAGAGGATTGCTGCCCTGGCAGGGAAGGAACTGCAACTTACATTAAAGTCAAATGTTCTGTTCTTTAATGCTATTTTGTTATAACAGGCAAGTACAAGGTTGCTGATTATGTATTCATTCCCGTGTATAGCTGTTGGCTGATCTTTTGGTCCATAGACTTAGATGCATGTATTCCGCCCCTGTATCTTAAAATATTCCCTCTTAAAGTTAGTGAAAGGAAAGTTACATTAAATAAGCAAATAAATGCAACTACAAGTAAGGAAGGCCAACAGCAATGCCTTTTTAGTTCAGGGAGAATTCACATGACCAAATAAATACTCGTCTTGCTCAGAATTCATACAGTGACTATAATTATGCCTATTTTATAATAACATTATAACTAGACTTACAGACATTTTACAGCCACTTCAAACTGCCAAAGCAGCATCCAGGGGCTTTATGGTCCCTATGAGTCACCCTCCAGTTTCAGCAAACTGTGGGACAAATCCTGCTCCTGTAACAGTAAATGGCAATATTGCCAACAAGCAAGACTTTAAATTATTGCCTGCCTTGAACTCCCCCTGCACAGGCCCCAGGTTCCACAACTGCTCTCCTTAGGAGCCCGCTTAAGTGAGGGCCTTAAATACATGTATATTGAGTCTCTGAATACACTCTGCAGCTCTTCAGTACAATGAACAGCATTTGATTAGAAAAGAAGTGACGCTGGAATATGTGGTCAGAAGGGATTTAGAGCAGCCCTTTGCACTGACCAGAACAAGGTGAGACAGTATCACACCCAGATACACATCGTTTTTTTCAAGGCAAAAAAAATAAATTAGTTTTTTATCCTTTTTTTTTTTTTTGCTATGGCTGATTATTCTATCATATATTATGCCATTTAATATTCTGTTTTTTCAAGTAATCTCTATAGCAGCAGATGTACCACGTGGGACAGACACACGTCACCATGCCACGCACGCTGCCGCACAATGTGTAATTCCATAACAAAGTCGCTGGGAAATAATGTCAGCATCTGTGTATTTCTGTAAGCTAAGCCTAGCCTATTCACCTCTGGTTACTCTGTGTTGTTTAGATACACTTTTACCCTTTGTGCTCATCCTTTCATGCATCTAAAAATAAAACCGTATTAGGAAAAAAAGGGAGAAAATTGCAGCGGTTCTGCGTGAGGTTGGCGAATGAGCTCAAAAAGCAGCATCAGTGGGCACCTGATGCAGCACTTTGCCATCACGCCGCTGCCTCTGGGAAGGACAGAAATACAGTGGCTACATTCACTGGCCCAAAGAAAGCCTGAACGTGTCACTAATTCCTCTGAAGGGGCTATTTCCCATTGTTTCGTCTGACTTTTGGAAAGGGACACAAACCGGCACACGCACCAACTGGCCCCGGTGCAGGAGAGACCTGTTCGATCCCCGTTGGGAACAGGCGCTTGCCTCTGCCACCCATCGAGTTAAATGATTATATTCAGGAGCTGAAAGAGCACCGCTAAGACGCTGAGTGGTAAACACACAAATCAGGTCAATCCTTTTGCTTTCCTTGTAATCCCTGTACGTTATTTGTTACTGGCTTTTACTGCTGCCTCTTTCTCCTCTTCGGGCACTCTGTGCACGCACCCGAGCGCTCTTGCTCTCCTTCTTCACACCAGGTATTACAGCAACCCCCTCTTAGCAAAACTCCCGCGTCCTGCACTACTTTACTACACCCACCGGCTTTACATCTTCACTTCTGTTGTCTTTTCCTCACTGTAAATTCTCTAGAGCAGGGAACTTGTTTTCTCCAAGTTTGTACTAAAGCCTGTAAATTTATGGCACTCTAGGAATGTTTGATAACAGCACGTAAATAATTAATAAAAGCCGCAGCAACCCTTTCTTTTTCCCCATTTGGAGGCTGTAAGGCAGCAAGACAAGCGGGAGGCAGAAAATATCTCACGCGCTCAGATAAAGACGAGATTCTCACCCCTGTGGGGAGTGACTGACAAATACTTGCACTTAGGAAAGCTCAGGATTAAGTTGTGCAGGAATTAAAGACAAGAGGCATTGCTTCAGCTACATGAACCGTAGAAGCAGTCCAGCAGCATCACAAACAGCCCGGCCCTCAAAAAATATACAGGCAATAACAAGAATGTGTTTTAATTTCAGCTCCTCAGTCTCCTTCCGTCTGTGTGTCTGTGACTTTGCAGAAGCCCACTGTTTTGTCCTAGTTTCACCATCTTCAATGTAAAGGAAATAAAAAAATTCAAGGATATAGTGTCAAATGAATAGTTCATGATGTTGTAGCCTTAAAGAAGTGGTAAGTGTTTCTAAACCGCAAAAAAAAAATGGAGGTGGAAACAGGAAATGAACACAAATCAGACACAAGAAGACTATGAGAGCAGGAAACAAAAAAAATACAAAAAAAAGGTAACAGAGATTTTTTATTGTAGGAGAGGCTACAACAGAAGACAGTTATGAAATTATTTCAAGAACATAAGAATAGAGAAAAAGGAACACAAAAAGTTAAAAGATATTTATGAATCTCAGGCAATTTTTTCAAAATCTACCAGACATTCAAATCCCCTGTACCTGTCCCTGAGTTTACGTCTGTTCATCTTTTAAGAGGTGAGAATTTGGTCCCGGTCCTGTAAAACTGGATTTGAATATCATGATTGAATTTTTATGTGACCATGAATTTACCCACTGAGTGCAAATGGGTACAGGTGCTTTCCACTAGAGCACAATGGGAAGGACTTTATGGATTTTTATGCCTTCAAAATAATCAATAATGTAATTCTGATGCTTATGTCAGTTTTACCACTAAATATCTTAGTTTATGAAGGCAATCTAGTACTTTGGCACCAAAGAATAGTAACTACAGTCAAAGAAATTTGAACCTGGAAAGTGCAGGGACAAAATCAGAAGCCACTGGTGTCTAGCGCTGAACGTTTAATCGGGCAAAACATAAAAACACTGCAAAAAAGGCAGTAAATTACTTGATTTTAGTGCAGTAAAGTCTTCTCTTTTAGAATAGAGACATAATGATTAGCTTCTGAATAGATATTGGCATGCAGGGCACACAAAAGCCCTGATTAGCTGCTGTGTGATGGAATATTTAGTTAATATTTGTTCTATTTTGCCGTTGATTTCTGACCTTTCCTCTTTGACCTTAATTGGTCAAAATCCAAACCTTTTCGAATTTATTTAATACCAGGTAACTTTCTAAATTGCCAGCGTGTCAGGTCACATGCTCCCAATTAAGATGGGGAAAAAGGCATTTTGCGGGTTTTTCAACTTCAGCTAATTCAGGAGCAGTGAGCACCATCTCTAACAGCTGCAACATCACTTCGGGTGCAGCAGTTCTTGAACGAGTTTTAGGGAAACAGAAAATCCCACGAATACATCATGTCAAGCCTTATTTGGATGTCCTTCACCTCCACTGAAAAAAAAACAGAGCAGGGATCCTGCAGCTGCAAACCTGTACTTCTGTATCAATACTCAGTAAAAGAAGAATGTGATACAGTCTTGCTCTAGATTTTAATACTAGAGAAAACTCCTAAACCAGTGATAATCCTGTGGGTTTTTTCACCTCTTTGCACTGACAGTTAAAAATATGGGAAAATATTTTGTGACATTTCAGAGCTCTCACTGCTGTTATAATACTGTATGGGAGCCTCCTCATTGATTGATTTATGTCCACAACTCCTCTTCCAAGAGCTGACTTCCCAAATTAAACATACTAATGATTTTCTATGCAAAATTTAACAACCTAATAGGCTGAACAAGTCAAATGAAAATACACTAATTGTTGCCTTTGATGTATACTATTCTGCCAATTCTCTCAAGAAAACAGTGTATTAGCATTAGCTGGAGTACTTACTAAAATATATATTAATAAAGAAAGCCTCATAAATATATATATGCACACACATGTTAAGAAAATGACACTGCAGGCTATAGAATATGCAACTCCAAGGCTCAGGACTGACACAAATGTCTATTATGCACTAGAAAACCATTTTCACAGAAGCTCTGAAAACAAACTACTAAAGAATGAATCACAAACGTTCATCTGAACTAGCTAGTGCTAGTTCGTAACACTGGGGTTGTGCTATAAAAGTAGTCAAAGTAAGATTCCACAGCCAAAATAATAAATACGGAACAAGAGAAGAGTGATAATAAAAGGCTGATAAGAGAGAAGACCTCCTGCCTAACCCAGTGATCTGAGCTTCCACTTCCTGATTGCTTTATTATATTT
>NW_009702535.1:0-1309 GCF_000703405.1 Apaloderma vittatum
CCCGCCCCCGCCGTGCTCCCCTCGGAGCTCCGAGCTGCACACGCTCGTTGTGAGCATCGCCCGAGCAGTGCTCCACCTGGCACTGGAAGGGCGGGGGACAATTTAGGACAAAAACGTGAAGGCGTTTGTTAGCGGCGCTCGGATTAACGCACTCCCGGAGGCGGCGGCGTGAGTCCGGTAACTCCTACAAGCGGGCAGGGCAGTCCTGTCCCACCCCAAAGGCGGCAGCTCTCACAGCACTGCAGTGCCCCATAGCTCCTCTTCAATAAATTAGTTTCCTAAGGAGAGAAGCGGTACCTCTTGCAAAGGACATTTGGAAATGTGCAGGAATTCAGACTTCCTGATTTTTTTTTTTGTCCTTAGTGTCCCAATTCAGTACGTGCAACATTGCGAGCAGGGTCAGCCTCTCTCCACACATGGTTTCTTCTCCAAAACACATAGATGATACATACATTGGGAAACCTCTCCATAAAGAAATATTTGTCGTCTTTGTGGAACCTGACTTTTTCCGATTGCAGTACTCGGTGCATTTGCTAAGAAATACACGTTAAAAATGCAAAAACGTTGAAGATGATGAAAGAATGAAAAAAAAAGAGGAAGGAAATGAAGAGGACTGAGGAAGAGGTAGGATTCAAGAGAGGCAAAAAGGAGAGAGCAGGATCGGCAGCACCTTGAAAGCAGGAGGTTAACAGGAGCTGCAGCTCCTTGAAAGCAGGAGGTTAAGGCCGGGTAACACACCCTCAACATTTGGCAGTTCTCATGGTAGGATCCCTTAGGTGTTCTCTTTCAGGAACTTGCTTGGGTTATTAGTTTTCCTACACCCGCAATTAATTTTAATGAAACCATTCTCCTTTTTTTTTTTAGACCAGCTTCAAAGGGGAAAAGAGGAGGAGTTTCTCTACATCCATGAATTTCGGGAGGACAAGTCATAGGATTCCAGCACAAACTCACCACAGAGAAATGTAGGAAACACAAGGTTCTGCTCCATGGCACACGTACACAGGATATAAATTGAAATGCAGTATTTTAAACCCAAACTGCTCTCTGTCATCAAGATCAAATGGGGTACAAACCCAGGAGAGTTAGGTCATAGCAGTTACTTACTTACTAGGAGGCTAACAAGAGCATAGCTCTGAAGACCTGCCAACACAAGAAGCAGCCACGTGGTCCCTAACATACACGACAGAGACACCCACCAGTTTTACAAAATTGACTGGTTTTAAACAGGAAAGGAAACGCCGCGCACCACACGGAGGAAGGCTGAGCCTCGCCGGCCGCCGTCCAACCTGCCGGCCGGCGCCTGCGCAGA
>NW_009702536.1:0-213 GCF_000703405.1 Apaloderma vittatum
GGGGCGCTGGGGGCACCTCCATCCCCCTCCCCAGCCTCAGCACCGGGCATGGGGCATCGCCCAGGATCCAACGTGCTTCGGGCTGGGTCTCACACAAAGCTGCATTCATTTGGAACGGGGCAATTAGAGGGGGAACGGGCCAACACTGTCACCTAACACGGGTACAAGTTATCTCCGCTCTTGTGTAACCTGTTGCATAAAGCGGGGGTGGGC
>NW_009702536.1:1219-1457 GCF_000703405.1 Apaloderma vittatum
TGAAATGGAGGGTGGCATCACCGATCCCCTGTGCCCCGGGAGCAGCGGGAGGTGGGTTTGACCCCTCTGTCTCCGTTGCTTGGAGAGAGGTCGTGCTGCTGGTGGGCGCCCGGCTCTGCTGCATTGCAGAGTGGTTCCCTTCTTGCACCCTTCCCAACCCAAGGGAAGGAGGTTCCCTTCTTGAACCCCACCTTGGGCAAATGTGGGGCTTGGGCCCTGAGCCGTGAGCCCCGGGAGG
>NW_009702537.1:0-210 GCF_000703405.1 Apaloderma vittatum
GCCGCTGTCACCTGGCTGGGGTCCCCTCTGTCCCCCAACCCCCCTACCAAGGGAAATCAGGTCACGGTGGGGCACATTCCCCCCCCCTCTCCCCTCTCCACACGATGCTTTTAGGGCCCCTGCTGTGGTCAGAGCTGGAGCAAGGACACTTGGGAGGGGGCTTCTGGCCCACCTCAGGCTGCGTGAGGACTCTCGATTCCCTAATTTTTG
>NW_009702537.1:274-613 GCF_000703405.1 Apaloderma vittatum
CTGCAGAGGAACGTGGCCGCCATGGCCTGGAAACCGCTCTGCGCCTCCATCCTCGCCGTCGCCTGCCAGACCTGCGTCCTCGTGTGGCACCTGGACCCCACCTCCCTCTCCACCAGGTGACAGACCCTCCCCATCCCTACAGCTCCTTGACCCCACCGTGGGTCGCCATGAGCCCGTTTGGGTTGGCTCTGTGCCTGGCTCACCGTAGGGGACACATTCCCGCGATCGAGCGCTGTCGTTTCTCTATTTTTCCTCTTTTTTTCCCCTCTCAGACCCTCGTCCGGCTGCGCTCAGGTGCTCTCCTACCCCGGGCACAGCCCCGTCACCAGCCTGGCCTGG
>NW_009702537.1:625-979 GCF_000703405.1 Apaloderma vittatum
CCCAGCGAGGAGCTGCTGCTTTCGGCGTCTCCCGTCACCACAGCCATGCTGGTGAGTCTTTCCCCCTTTGGGGACACCAGAGCCGTGAAAAAAACACCAAGGAAGCACAAGGACGGGCGGAGGTTCCTCCCCGCGAGGAGACTTGAACCAGATGGGAAAGCCTCGATCTGTTGTTCCCCGAAACAAAAAACTCCCCCGACGCGGCGGTGTCCGAGTTCCGGTGTCGTCACCCTCCTCTTTGTCCCCTCTTCCAGGTTTGGGATGTTTCCACGGAAAACTGCGTCCAGCTGCAGTGGTTTGGGGGCGGGGGGGTCACCTACTTGGCTTGGTCGCCCGACGGCAGCAAAGTCCTGG
>NW_009702537.1:1027-1247 GCF_000703405.1 Apaloderma vittatum
AAACCCAAGATCTGGATCCGGGTGCGCGTGTCCTTGCTGCGCCCGATGTCCGGGTGGGGGTTAAAAACGTTTTGGGCTCTTCTCGGGGCAGCTTTGGGGCCGTTGGTTCCGCTCACCCGGCTCTCTCGCAGGGTGTGGGAGGCTCAGATGTGGACGTGCGAGCGGTGGCCCACGCTCAAAGGACGCTGCCAGGTAGCAAGGAGGGGGGGAGGATTTCCCA
>NW_009702537.1:1405-1622 GCF_000703405.1 Apaloderma vittatum
GGGCCCCAACCCGCCTTGCCCCGTACAGCCACCACCAGCCTCGCCCAGGCGGGTTTTTTTGCTTTTCCCGGGGTGCAAATGGAGTCTCGGGTGGTCTCTCGAAGCGCAGGATCTCTGTGGGGCTGGTTTTCCTCCCCCTCACGTTGCTTTTTTCCTCAGTTCTGCAGTCGCAGCTGGTTTGCAGGGAAGTTTTTAGAGCGGGTTATCGTGGCTTTTT
>NW_009702538.1:0-2628 GCF_000703405.1 Apaloderma vittatum
CAGCGGGTCGCGAAGCTGGGCAGTGCCAACAGTCCCTCCGCACCCCCACACGTCAGGGCACCAGGACGACCCTCCCAGGCAGCAAAGAGGGAAGCCCAATGCATTGAAAGCAGCTGTGTCTTAAAAAACTCCATTTCTAGTTTGCTTGTGAGCATCCAGCCCCACCGAGGGGCACACAGTCACTGAGAGGGTTGTGGGATGTGGAACCTCAGAGCAGCTGGATCCATCCCGCAGAGGCTGGCACCCCCTGAGAGCTCTGCTAGCTGCTCAGCCCTGGATTTGCCCCTTGGGGATTGGGGGGACATTGCCAGGGTGGGTTCTCACCAGCCCCATGGCCCCGGTGAAGAAGCTGGGACCTTGGGTCCTGCATCACACCTGGGCGCTACGCTCGGGCAATGTCTTCTTTGGAAATGGACACCTGCTTTAGTTTTCGCTTGAAATACATCTGAGATTCCAAACTTATTATTTTAGCTTCAGAAAATAACAGAGTTGCCATTGATTTCCAGCGGGGCAATCGGGAGCGCTGAAAGCTTTCCAGAAACTGCATTACGTTCTGGGTTACTTCTGCCTTCTCACTACAGATTTGTTTTCCAAGACAGACGGGCAGAGCATTCTGAGCCAAGCGTTTCATTTCAGAAGGATGGCATTGATGAGGATTAGAGTCAACATGAAAGCAGATTAAAAGAAAAATGTAGGGCAAAGATTAACCATTTGAACTCATTTTTCGGGGAAATAAAAGCTCCAAAACAACTGAATGCTGCTGCCACCCTTCTCCTCCTCTCAGAGCCGCTGGTGATTTCGTGGGCTGTGATAATTAATTCAAAAGAGACTGTCTGTAGAAGTGTGCAGGGTAAAGTGAACTCCAGAAAGTCCCCAGGCTGCCTCCCTGGCAGTGAGCAGGCAGCGTGTCGAGGCTGCAGCCTGCCACAGGCTCATCCCCGCAGGGGCGCAGCGTGGGCTCGGGGAATTGGGAGGCACCAGTTGTCCCCGGAGCGGGGCTTCTGTGGGCCCGTCGTGCAGGGACGGGCCATCCCGCAGGGACGGGCCATCCCGCTTGCGTCACGTGCAGAGGCAGAGATCGGCCTGGAAGCAGTAAATTATGAAATACTTTGGGTGGCAGCTTACACTTTGGTCTATTTTCAGACCATTTCTCTGCTCTTTGTCCTGATTTAAAGCACCGAAAATGGTTCAGCAACTCTCTCGGAAAAAAAAAAAAGGCATTGCTGGAGCAGCAGAGCTCCCGCTCTGCCGTGGGGCTGCGACCTCAGACGCCGCGTGGCGGGGGCAAGCGCTGCGGCGGATGCCAGATCCCAAGGCTGCTTAATAATGTATAAATTGCTGGAATCGTTTATTTTCGGCTCAGCCTGTGGCTGGTGCTCCGTGATGGCTGGCGCTCACACCAGGGGCCAGGCAGAGGCAGAGCCGTGGCCATGGGGATCGCCGTTGCGCAGCAGCTTGGTCGTGAAGCCCGGGAGGCACGGGGAGCACGGGACGGGCACAATGTTCCTCCTCAGCCCTGTTGGGTTTCTCTTCCAGAGCTCACCCATGACCTGGAAATGAAAGAGCTGGAAGCCCGCCAGCAAGGTAAGAGCACAGGTTTGTGCATGAGATAAGATAAGGGGGAGCGGGTGTGGGTGCAGAGAGCGGGGGAAGGGGGGGGCACCCGAAGAGCCTGCAGCTGGTGTGGGGGGACTCACTGGGGCCTCCGAGGGAGGGGACATGGACCCAGTCTGCAGGGGACAGTTGGGCTGAGGGCAGGGCTGGGATGACAGCATGCACATTTCCAGCCTGTTGGCAGCTGCCTAGGAAGGTTTTGCATGTGAAAGCCAGCTCCCCTCGGTTGGCTTTGCTAATGCCCTGACATAGACCCCCCCGGGAGCACCTCGTGAACCCCCAGGGCAGGACTCAAAAGCCTGCAACCCCTTCAGCCCCAGGGAAAAGGCAACAAGGACATTATCAGCCTCTCCTCAAGCTCCCCTCACTGATTGCAATCCAGAAGCTGATTTGAAAAATCTCCTGGCACTCTTGGTTCATTAGACAGTCAGTTTTGCCCACATAATGATCTTTCACATTCCAAAATAATGGGGAGAAATGTCTTGGTGGGTGACGAAATGTCTGGAAGCTCCAGGCACCATCCCAGGCCTGGGATGGGGTGGCAGAGAGCCGCCCAAAAGGCATTTCACTACGCACTGTCCCCTTGGGCCACCCGGCTGTGGGTCCTGGGGCTGGAAAGCCCTGGGAAAGTGCTTCTCCAGCCCAAAGGCAGCCTCACCCACTCGGGACAAGCTGAGGGGACTGGGGATAACTGGAAACCCACGGGAATTCCCCCATCCCAAGCCAGAGCAGCACGGCACAGGGCTCTGGTGTCGCTCGGTGTAGACAGGTAGCACGCTGCCTCCTGCCATCTGATGGCCAAGGGCAGGTTTTCCAATGAAGGCCCCTGCCGAGGGACACAGGAGCTGGGAGCTGAGCTCACCCTGATTCCAGCTCCTCTCCTCCAGAAAAGGGTGCCTGGACGGGCAGAGCACCTGGCCACCGAGCTGCTCACTGACATGCCGCCGGAGCAGGGACGGCATCCTGCTGCCAGCCCCTGCCAGGCACCGCTGCCCCCCACCATTAGCATCCCTG
>NW_009702538.1:2740-3266 GCF_000703405.1 Apaloderma vittatum
TCCCTTTTTTGTGGGGCCTGCGGTCCTGTGGGGCTGCCACTGCTTGCCTGGCTGGGGCCATGCCCCGCTCCATCCACAGCCCGTCGGGGAGCGGGTGCGTGTTGGTGTCCCCATTGTTCTGCTGCGCGCGGGGTCCCTTCCCCATGCGGTGGGCTCGCTGCTGGCCAGAGGGTCTGGCGTCCAGCCTGGCTACGTGTCACCGGTGCATGCAGACTGTGCTGTGCCGCGAGTCCCACCCACAGGTCTCTGCCCATCCTTCAGCCTTTTTACAGCTCACAAAGAGCAGGATCACATTTGCCACGTTTATGGGGCAACCGCCTAATTTAAGATGCTGTCAAATGATTGCTCTTCAAATGCCACTCATGTAATAATTACTGCATGCAACTGCCTCCCTTAAGATCTCATTATAAAGCATTTTTCCTCTGCAGAAGACACTTAGGAGCTGAGGCTATAAAGCAGTTGCAAACTGTATCATAAAAAGCAGAGATTATTGCAGACAATGGGAGCAGGCCTGGGCAGGCAGGGG
>NW_009702538.1:3439-3707 GCF_000703405.1 Apaloderma vittatum
GGCTGCGGGTCCCTGCACTGGCAGCCCCAGCTGCCACCTCACACCAGCGGGCAGGACATGCCCCCCCCAGACAGCATGAAATGAATCGCTGTGGGCACAGTGCTTCCCCTCCATCCCTTGCCTCCTGCAGCCTTTCAGGGACATTAGGCAGAAGGCAAAGCTTTGCTCTCCAAATTGCTCTGCAGTTGTTTACTCAATGGAGCCTCTTTGTGCCACCATGGTGGGCGGGATGGAGGAAGGATGGATGGCGAGTGGGAGGGAGGGAGGG
>NW_009702539.1:0-220 GCF_000703405.1 Apaloderma vittatum
ACTGAGCAAGCAGACGTTCAATAATTCATGGTCACTGAACTGTAACAGGAACAACGACAAATAATAATAGAGGAAAATGGGGAAAAACCTGAAATCGTTAGGCCAATGGTTCAAGCATGACGAGAGTGTGCCGAGGGAGAGGGGCAGCAGTCACGCCACGCATGGGCGTCCTGCCCCAGCCTGGCACCCCCACCCGGGGCCTCGATGGGGCTGTCGCCCC
>NW_009702539.1:313-545 GCF_000703405.1 Apaloderma vittatum
ACAGCTCCAAGAAGCAGGGAAGGCAGATCCGCTCTCCCTAATTATAATTAGTGATGCTTACCATGGGAGTTTGCAAACATGGTTTAATTAGAGCAGCCGGGCTGTCACCACATGCTGCACCCTCCCCGGGGTCAAGGACAGAACAGAGCCAGGGAAGCAGGAGGTGGGGGATGCTCTGCAGTGTTTGGCTTCTGGGCCCACTCAAGATTTACCTCTTTGCCCACATCCATGG
>NW_009702539.1:641-890 GCF_000703405.1 Apaloderma vittatum
GAGGACACCCACGCACACCCAGTGAGCAGGAGGGCAGCCCGCACTGAGCTGGGAAATTTAATCTACAGCTACAAGAAAGAGCTGTGGAATCTCTAGATGCATGAGCCTGCTTCTTCTGTCAAGAAGAAAAATAGGAAAGGGGCGCAGGGAGTTAGGCAAAAGCCACAAAGCAAAGAAGAAAGGTCGGGGGGAGTCAGAGAGAGTGCGTTGTGGCCAACAGCAGCCCCAGCTCGGGCACGGCCGCTGCAG
>NW_009702539.1:951-1289 GCF_000703405.1 Apaloderma vittatum
TGCCCCATCGGAGCCATTGCCGGGGACTCCTCTGCTGCTCCCTCCCTCCCTCCCTCGGCCCAGGTTGTCCCATGACTGATTATCTGTAGGGATTAATTTTAGCAACATGAACGAGAGCATCCTGAGGTCAAGGTCAGTTGGTGTGGGGGCCAGGCAGTGGCGAGCAGAGCGCCCCAGGGCAGGCTGAGCCCTGGGGAGCAGCGACTCCGTCAGAGCTCCCTGCACCACACTGGCAACCTGGATGACTAATTGCCATTGTCATCAAACCTAATTAGGAGGCTGGCCAGAGCCAGCTGAAAGTGGTAGGTGTTAATTCTTTCTGGCAGGAGTGACGCCCA
>NW_009702539.1:1649-1977 GCF_000703405.1 Apaloderma vittatum
ACTGCCTCCCCCAGGAACCCGATCCATCTCGCTGTAATTGACAAAAGGCAATTAAAAAGCAGTTGTGAATAAAAGAGGAACATCTCTGGAGGGTCTGGCAGGAGAGATTTAGGTGCTTTGCTCCCTGGCACCCTGGACACGTTCCAGCAGTGATGCTCAGGGTGGCCATGCCCCCTCCTGTCCCATCCCTGCTCAGCCCCGGGGCTGGGCTCTCTGCCCTTCTGTTCACTCGTGTCTCCCCCTGCCCCATCAGCTCCCCCCACACCTGATCACCAGACAGACACGGACACCTGCGTACTCTCCCGTCACCTTCCTGCGGGCAGGGACT
>NW_009702540.1:0-1112 GCF_000703405.1 Apaloderma vittatum
AATATATATTAAAAATATTTTTATTTCCTACTGTCTGCAGTACTGGTGACCAATTTCTCAGCTGGTTTATTGCTGACCAGGGGTCTAAGAAGAGATGTTGTCACAGTGACAGCGCCAGAGGTGGTAGTTGCTCCTGCCACTTTATGTGGCGGGTTCGGGCCATGTAGGATTCAAAGAGATGCAGTGAAAGCTCTGCAGCTGTAACAGATTAAATGACAAATCTTGAACACATAGCAGTGCTACCAGTTCACATGATTCTTATCATTAATGTTGCAGCATTTGTTTATTTTTCCTAAAATCCTAACTACTGAATAATTTTGATTGAATGAAAATTTTAACTGAGAATATAAATTTCTAACATTCATTTTACCACAAACCCTTCACATCTCCTAAAGTTGACTCCTAGACCTGAAACTCTATAGGATGTAAAAAAAATAAAAATTAAAAGCTGGTTTTCTAATCCATGAGTTAGCTGATAATAAAATATTAACTATATTGAAAGATGTACTTCATTACAGTGGTCTTAGATTTTAAATATATTATTGCATTGAAAAAAATATGTTTTTATTGCACGTTTGTGGTAAACAGGACTGATGGTTAGACCATGAAAGAATGAAGGACAAAAACCAGTGAAGTGTGTAAATGATATTATGTATGTCAGTACTATTAGTTCAGCTTTTTACATCTGGTAGAAGAGCAGGTGAACAACAGTCCCTCATAATGACATCTTCTATTCCTGACTGAGAGAGATGAAGATTCTAAAAGTGCAAGTTTAATCAATTTAATTTATTAAGTTTAATAAATTCCTTGAATTTTGTCATAGTCATTGATTTGATATAGATTTAGAAAAGAGCTAGGGTTCCTCCAGCCTCAGAATTTGGATAATTGTTCTCCACAGAGAATCCTACTCCACAGCAAGTTTTACTAAAATCACAGGCTTTAGAGTAAATTGTTACTATCAACCTCTTAACATCTTTATTGTAGAAGACGCAGTTGCAGAACTTTAGAACTCCAAAGGCTATAGTCACATAAATTCTGTCATTGCAAAAAAATGTAGGGTTTTCTGTGTGACCTAGGGCATTAAATGGGGTTAAATCGAGTTGGCAACCGGG
>NW_009702541.1:0-824 GCF_000703405.1 Apaloderma vittatum
AAAAAATAGTCAGCAAATTAACTGCTGATCTATAAAACGCTCAGCCAACAAAGGCTCAGTTTCATAACATGTTCCTTATAGTTAAGGACTACAGTAAAGCTGATAATATTTTATTATTCACAAGTTATGGCTATCTGTTGGCAGGAAAACTTTGCAAAGGCCTAAGAAGCAAAAGCAAAGATACACCACATGGGCAGCTCATATACCCACTATTTAAGCAGGAGATTGTGGTGGCTCTTTTTATTGGATGAGAGTGGGACACGCTGAAAGGGAAAAAAAAAAAGTCATCCCATACTGCAAATCGCAAGAATTGACTCACATTTATGTAACAGGAATTGTCTACAATTTACACAGGATGTTGACTCATATCATACCACAAAGGAAAAAGCATCCATAACATACCACGCTGTGGACTTGCATTTTGCAGAACAAAGAACTAATTAACATGCTAGCAAGAGAAATTCAACTTCATGCTACCTAATAGGAGACAAAGCATTTTCAAAATCTCATATCCTCGAATACCCGGGGTTTGGCACTGATATTCCCAGCCCCCTACAAATAGAGGCTGGGAGTCAGGGAAAAGATGTTCTCAGTGTTGCTGAAAACAGGCCCAGCTGCAGCTCTTTGTAAAGGAGGTAGTGAATCACAGACCCAACCCTGATGGAACCAATGGATAAAAGCCCTATGATACCTGCCTAAGCTCAGATTTAACTCTGTAAGGTAAGCAAAGCCCTGGCTTGAACAACAATCAAGACAATTCTTGACAAGGAGTAAGATTTTTCCACTCTGGATTATCCATTTTCATAAAAACAAGACTAAGATTT
>NW_009702542.1:0-348 GCF_000703405.1 Apaloderma vittatum
AGCTAATGCTCGTAATTAAGAAAAAAGTAACAAAATAAGTTAATAAAAGGGGAGAAAGGGCTTTTTTGCATTCTCCGCCTCGGGAAACTGCCCTGAGGAGTCTCCTCGAGGAGACACGTGTCCCTCGATGGCGTCGTGAGCCTCCCTCCTCTCCTTTTCCGTTAAAAAATAAAGGGAAAAGATCATCTTTCAGAGGTTGACCTGGCAACCGAGCGTGACGTGGCATTTTTGTGGCACTTTGCGGCAAAACGTGGCATTTTTGTGGCACTTCGCGGCGAGACGACCCCTCTCGGGGCGAAGAAATATTGAAGCCCACGACGCGGCCGCTCCGAGCGAGAGCCCGCAAGT
>NW_009702542.1:373-1120 GCF_000703405.1 Apaloderma vittatum
TCAGATTTAAGGTTTGCGTTTCCACGGGGGAATCTTTTTGAGTCGGGAAACCCAATGGAACGTGTTAATACGCGGGAGCAGCGGCGGCGATTCCGCGAATCGCCGTAAGAATCCGAAGATTTCTAAAAATAAATCAAAATAAAACCAGCCGGGAGCTACGAGGAGCAGTTTAATCTGCGCGATTCCCACGTTGTGGCTATTTTTTTTTAATTTTTTTTTACGTTTTTCCATTGTGTCTGGCCAAATCGCTTCTGTTTTCGTCCCTTGGCACGAGTCGCTTCTGTTTTCGTCCCTTGGCACGTTTCCTACCTGGAGGCTTCGTCTCGCAGATGTTTGCTCCGCCGCCTGCCAAGGCTCCGGATTTGACGCCCGCTCGCTTTCAAAGCTCCAAATTCCTGCCCGCGGCCAAAAAAGAAATATCCTGAAAAGAAATATCCTGAATCGAGAGCCCGGCCGGGGTGGAAAATCAAAAAAAAAATGTATTTCCGGACCTATTTTCGGTGTTTTGGTGCCGTTGGGTTGATGGTTGGACTTGATGATCTTGCTGTGCTGGGCATCTCGTGATCTTAAAGCGAGAAACGGAAGAATTTAAGAGTGTTTTTTTTTTTAATTTGGTTTTTTTCCCATCATTTCCCAACCAAATCCGAAGAGGCAAAACTGGGAGCTCTTATTTTTTCGGCAAAATATTTTATCGCTTCTGCAATGACCCTTCTCCCCACGTTGGGTAGAGGGAAGGGAAGATGACGC
>NW_009702543.1:0-9283 GCF_000703405.1 Apaloderma vittatum
AACGTAAGGGCCCGTGAAAATGACCCCCTGCTCTCCACGGCTTCATTCCGTACCGATTGCCCCACGGGCTGTGCGGGGACCCGATCTCGCCACTGCCCAAACTCGCCAAAAACCCAGAGCTCTGTGCCAGCACCGCCGGCTCCTGATCCCGAGTGAAATCAAAACACGGCCGGAAAGAGATGGATGGATGAAAACTTTGACATGGTTAATGCCGATGAGCGGTGATATGATGGAGCAATCAAACATCTGCCTTCTAGGCCACTAATACCTTTGAGGACAGCTTTCAAAAAATTTCATTATGCATATAAGACCTACTATAAGCAATAAACACTTGTCTGAAAGAAAAGAAAAACACCAGTAAAACCATTTTGCATTAAGACTGAAATAAATGCAGGGGGTTACAATGTACCGTTCCTGTGTGTATACAATTGCATTAAAAATAACACAAAACGCTTCCAAAATTAGCCATGAAAAATGTGGAGGAAAAAAAAAGCAAATCTAAGTGCACTGTTAGATATGCTCCAATGTTATTTTTTAACCAAACACAGACACTACAAATTTCCTACTGAGAAAGAATTAGTCTCGAATAACATAGCAGAATAATAGATTGTTGTTACTAAATATTTTATGATATTGGTAAATGATCCATCTAGCATAAATTTAATTTTACTCGCTACGCAGTTTTTCATGCACAATTGAAGTTTGAATTGCATAGGAATACCGTTAAAAACATTTTTACAATGAACCTGATCACAGAACTTACACGATTTATTTAGCTTGGTATCACATTGATGTGCATCCTTCCAATCCCACCTCACAAAATGCAAAAACCCCCTGGCTTTACTAATAACAAGGAAACAGCAAAAACCCCGCTTATATTTAAAATACTGAAGTGTGTGAAGAATCTGTAAAACAACTGACCTGTTCAAACTGCTGTTTTTCCAATCCATGCACTGTTTTTATTAATTAGGAACCAAACCAGATTGATCATCATTTTATAACGTTTGACATATTCACTGTCTTCCTAGATCTGGCAGAATCTTCTTAAATTTCCCAGCCCCGTGTTTTATTGCTGGTACCATATGCTTTATTGTTCAGGCACAAGAGCTTCGCTCTGCACAAAGACTCATTACCTACTGCTTGCTGAGCAGCGTCGGGCTCACTGAGCCTGCCTGTGGGATCACATGGGAGTTTTGTCTGAGAAAGCCAGGCATGCCACTGATTTCACCCGCTACGGATATTTTTATCAGCTGGGGTCTACTATGAGGAAGGAATAACAAAATTCTAAGGCTTCTTTAGCTCATTAAGGCAGCAGTCATTATGGAAATCCCCTCGACTTCTTTTTTTTTTTTTTCCTTTTTTAAATTATTAATATTATTTCTACTCCCATTTTAACACAGACTCCAGCAGAAATTCAAGAGAGTTGTTAAAAGTGTTTTTTTCTTGCGGGGAGTGGCGAAAAACATGCATTGTCTGCATCGCTCCACACACAGCGCACACCGAAATTAATATTCCGAAGAGGTAATATTTTGCCAACACTTAATCTGCCAGTGTTTATCCTTTACGTAGAGGACGAGGTTCTGAATGAAAAATTGTTCCTAAAACGCAGCCCCTTGATTTAAATTTGTCTCATCAGTCAAGGGCATTATCCTGTAATCTCTGGTCATAAAATTAGTTTTGCTGGTTTCAGTGAGACTACTCAGGTGAATGAGAATTGGCCATTTGAGCAAGGATTAGTCTCAAATCCAAATGACAAATTATATAGTACAATGAAGTCTAATCTCTTCTTGACAATAGTTGGTGGCACTCAGGGGAGGGGGGGAGGGCGGCTGGGGTCGTTGGTTTTGTTGCATTTTTTAAACAGAAAATTATAAATTTAAATAACATTTTTTATTGGTTAAAAACTTAATATTTACCCAAGCATTTTATACTGGAGTAAGTGAATATCTACATAAGCACTTGCATGGAAAGATAAATATTTAAGGATTTTTTTTTTCACTGATCCATTATCAGTATCAGGGATCCATGTTGGAATATTTGGAGATAGCTTAACTCCCAGAGTATTCTAATTTAAAACTCATAACATACAGGTAGTGATGACAAATGAACACCTCCACAAAGAAAATACTGAACATGTAATTAACCATAATATTAACATTGCAAAGATGCAGCTATTCTATGAAATAGTCAATTATCTCTGGAATAATTCATGGCATTTTGAAAATATAAGATGGAAAAAAGAAACTGTTCTCTCATTAACATTCCACATATGAAATACCTACTTATTCTAAGATCTCCCTCACTGGAATAAATGACAGCTTGTTGCTCATTGTTGGGATTATTCTGGAAGTCAGGGGAAGTTTTGCCACTGATTTATTTGCATGGAAGAAGGGAAGAGCATGACGAACACAGATGTATGCGCTTTACTGTGTCGTCACGCAAATCAGTGACAAAACTCCCTGTACCTTTATTGTTCTCAGCATCTTGCTCATCGTGCACTATTAAGGTTTTCTAACGGCTGTGATTACACTGAATTATAAAAGATGGGTAGTAAAGGATTCAGAATTGCCCACAACTAAATCCACTGATGAGTATCTTCTAGACTCTCACATTCATTTTGTTTAATTCCATTATCAAGAATGAGTGTATTTTAAACTGCCACCATTTTTATCAACCCAAAGACACACACTGAGGAGACGGTTCGTGGCTGGGAACATCTCGTAAGCAGGAAACACAACCGTGTATACATCAGTGAGAAGAAATGAGAGCAGACTAGACGGGTTGCTAACGAACAGCTGGTTTAGCTACAGCTATGCATATTTTTTCCCTTGGCGATACCACTGATGATGTCACGATGCTAGTGTAAGGAAGACATAAACAAAAGGCAGGCATTTTTTTCTGCCGTAGCACTAGGGGAAAAAAGAAAACCCAAATGTTTGACAGATGGAAAGAGCAAAAGCTGATCAGGAAAAGAGTACTCCTGTCACATTTTCTGGATGCCGTTATGTACGCTGTGGAGCACTTCTCAAACCCTGAAAGGAGGTTAGAGGAAAATGCGTTCAAGGACACGATACAGTTAAACCAGTTAGCAGGAAAGTGGTGTTTCTGCAGCAGACAATAGCAGCGAGCAGTCTTGGTGCTGTAGGAAAGGCAGACTCGGTTTTAATCAGTTCTTCAAGGGGAAGGGGGGGAGGAGGACTGAAGCATCAATCGTCCGTAGCGGAATTTGGGATTTCCTAATTCTAATTTGGTATTTTTAGATAGCTAAATTATATTCCAACCCAAGTCTCTTCTTATAGATTTAGTAAAGAGAAAGACGTCTTTGTCAGAGCCATTTTGTTGAATTTCTGCCCAAACACGCTACCTTTTTGCCACCCTGAAAGGAGTTAAAGATCCAGATCCCAGATCTCCCTTGTCACTCTGTAGCAGGAACAGCTTCAAATGAGACAATACTTTCAGTTACCCCTCCTGTAACAGAGAGGACTTCCTCAGGAGCATCCATATTCATCTCTCTTTGAAACAATAGTGGGAGAATGACACACAAATGGCTTAGCAGTCTCTTCCACCCAAGGTATCCCATAGGAGTTGAGGGAAGTGAGGGCTTTTTCTTCTCCAATAAAAGGTTCCTTGTGAATCCAAACGAAAACAGAATCAAGAACCTGCTGACAAATTGTAAATAAGGGTAAACTGTCAGATGCCACATCTGCTTTGTAGGAAAAGCAATTCACAGGAACATTCTTATGCTTTCCCGTTCCACAGAAGCTATGTCTAAAGGGAACCGCTACGGAAAGTCAGACTGAATCATTTCCTTTGTTAGTAAGGAATAATTACGTAAAGCCTGGTTTATTCTACCCTATATGCATTTAAACTTGAGTGCTTCTACACAGGTTATGAGCACACATTGAAATACTCATCTTGCCCAGAATTCAAAACAAAACAAAACCAAATGAAAAACACAACAACCACCCAAACCGAGCCATATATCACAAAACAGCTAAGCCTATGATTTTAACTTCTAATCATTTCCACCTTACACAACTAATATATTTTATTAGATACTGAGCTTAATCTGCTGTTCAGTATCCCCAGAATTTAAAACAAACCAAAACCAAATGAAAAACACAACAACCACTCAAACACAGCCATATATCACAAAACAGACTAAGCCAATGATTTTAACCTCTAATCATTTCCACCTTACACAACTAATATATTTTATTAGATACTGAGCTTAATCTGCTGTTCAGTATCCTGTATCACTGTTAGTTGGATGAATCAGACACGAATCAAAAAAATTACTGGGACAGCACCATTCAGTTTCATGAAACTAAAAGGGGCAACTTGCATTCAGTGCATTGGTATTCTAAAGGGCTAAATCCTGCACACCTTGCAATAAAATGCAAGAGCTCCTGTTTCTCCAAGTACAGCAGAAATTCAACTTCCACACCACAGTGAAGAAATCAGGGTTTTGCTGAAGCTCCCTTTTGCAGTCTAGTGCCAAAAAAGATCTGAAGACCGGGATTTATGAAATGTGTTCAGTGGACCATGCATGCTGTACTCCAGCTCTTACAAACAGCACGGTTCACATACTATACCAAGAATTTGCATTTTATGAGCTACAGCAGCAGTGACTCCAACTGCCTCAGCATTGGCTTTCAGGTTTGGAAGTAGATGGTTTGTGGTAAGATCTATAAACCTAGCACATGTAAACTCCTCCCACCTGAACTCAGGATGAGCCGTAGCTGCAAACTTCCCATAGAACTCTACCATTATGGAAGAAGTTCTACAGAATTAAAAATGCACATCTATTGCACAGTTTTATCTCAAATGTTGTAATATTAAAGCTCTCCCCCTGAAGTTACTGTCGATAACACTGGGAAAGGATAATATGATAGGATAATAATAAGGATAATAATTTCTTTCCAAACCAAAATAGAACATCAAATAGATTTCCTTCCCCTGGCCCCAAAGGTCTCCTTTCTCTGGATACATCACAGTCACAGCTAAGCTATCTTTAAGCAGTGCCACAATAAATGCTAGTTCCAGATACTGGGGCTTGATGGATTTTTGCACAACAGCTCTGGCAAACAGCCTTTTTTTAATGATACATTCTTGCTACATCTTATAATACCTGCACTTTTCTAAGATAAAACAAACCTTCTCACCAGGGTGGTATCTCAGAGGAAAGTGCACTTCCTTTCAGAAAATACCACTGAGTGGTACTACGCATTGGAAGCGCTAATGTACACAAGCAAAAATACTCCTTTGTAGTAAACATGCAGAGCTTCCTTCTCCTTTCCCTCCTCTCAACTGCTGGTTACCTACCAAAATAAAAGAACAGAATAACTTTGGCAGGCAAATTAATGTATCGAGAGGTGTATAGCCAAGCGGCAAAAGAATCTTAACTCCTGTTGCTTTAGACGATGTGACTAATCAAAGCAATTAATTTTGTGTTGCTGTAATGCTTGATAAAAACATCGTCCAAAACACCATCAGAACATGGAGTTTTTCAAATGAAAGTTAAGTTCTATTTTAAAGAGCAATCTGCTTGTTATCTTGTTAAAAAAAAATTAAAAAAATAAAGACTTGGAGGGTGTCAGAAAGTGATGAGAGATTGCCTGTGCTGCCTTGTATGTGCTGCAGAAACCCGCTTTGCTCCAGCCAGTTTCCATGACAGCTCAGATACAGCAGCGTGATCCGAGCCGGGGAGTAACGCAGAACTACACAGAGCTGGGCTCAGTGAGGGTAGAACTTGCAAGACATAAACGGGAGAAACAGAAGCGCTTTTTTGTTTTTAATTACCTGACATACTTCCTACTCCACCCCTTTTCTCTTGCTTGGTTAAGCAGCACACCTTTTCTCATAGTATTATTTTCCAAACTATAAATTTCACTTGACCAGCAAGAAGTTTAACAATAAATAAAATTTAAAGATATTTGAAGGAAACATGATAGCTAGCATTTTCTCTTTTTTATTTTTCTTTCTTCAATTATTGGGTTCTTCTAGTCCCCCTTATACCACAGAAAACCAAAAACAAATTTACTGAGTCAACACAGTTGAAACAGGAGTAAAGTCCAGGCGGGAGGAAGCAGACGACCTTTCCTTACAGGGCTTGGCATCAGCAGAACTTTCTAAAGCACCACTGTAGCTAAAACCGAAACTTTGCCTCACTCCTTGCTTTCATAATTTCCACAGTGGAGCAGACAAGTTCTTCAGTTTTTGTCTTCCACTGGAAGATGAATCTTTCATTACCACCATCTTTGGATTTGTTCCTGTCTGCTATAAACGGGCAGTATTTTAATTTGAGCACGGACAGAAATAAAAATATAACAGACACAGATAGATCTAAGCAGCAATATAAACAATTTTTTTCACATTTTATGGTAGTTAGTAGTTTATGAAGCATGTCAACTTAGAACACAAGACACTTTCAGTGCACTACTTGGACTAAAATACGTAGCGGGCTTTTACAGACAAGGAGATACCAAATTCTTGCATTGAATTGCTAAGCATCAGCTTTGGATCTCATGTCAGAGGAAGTAAATCCACTGCAACACTTCCCACCTCTGTGCAGCGTTAGATCACACCACCTTAGATCTGTCATTTAAAGCTTAAAAGGGCTCTGAATTCTAGACGGTATGGGAACTTTTCATTGTTTCAAATAACCTTTAAAGCCTAGAAATCTATTTTCCTTTAATAATTCTGTCCATTTCAATTTGGACAGCACTGATTCCTCTCCCTTACATGCATCCAGCAGAGCTTGAAAATAACTTTTATTTAATTCTACATTTGTGTACCAGCACCACTGATAACATCAGTACAGCACTAGGAATTGTATTGCTTACGTTGAGACTTCTCTACCAGCAGAACACATTTTTTCCCTTCATATGCTCCATGACAGAAGACTACAGTAAGAAAATAAAAGTATTTTCTTATCTTATATTTTAGCATCCAAAATAAATTTCATAGCATCTATACAAGATTTTCATCAAGGTAAAACCTGCACCACTATACTCTTAGAGCCAACTTTTTTTACTATGTCATTCTACTGTGCTTCAGGCAGCGAGCCCCTCTAATTCAGAAATATGCCATTTCTTCCATACAGAAGGAAGACTGATTAGGATGCACTGGTATAAATCCATGACTTCGGTGATCAAAATGGAACTGCTCATTCACAGTTTGATTACCCAGTTTTCAACTGGTGTTCTAAGACTCCCGATGTTTTTGGCGTAACTTTTCGAGAGTACAAAGGATAACTGCAGGAGTCACACGCCCTCAGCTGTGCAAGGATCAACATTTCTACAACATGCTCAGGTTGGGAAGTTCTTTTACAGAAGTGGTTATCAAGCGACTGTTTTACCTATGAGTTCTACCTAAAAGGCAGTAGGACTAAATTAGGACTTTTATTTGAGCATTTTTTTATAGCACAAATGTCTTTCAAGATTTCAGCATTTCAGAAACCTTCATGTTTGTTTGGTTTTTTTAAATTAAGCTGCTTGATACCTACTAGCTGCAGGCTAAACACTGCACTTTTTCTCAGCCTCTTATGTTGTGCTGGTGTACTTTAAGTGAAGGAAAGATTTTTTTGTTTTGGTTTGGTTTTTTTTAATTATTATTCAACATATTTTCCAATGAATCAATATAAAAGAATAAGGAAGACTTCCAATCAGGATTATATTCAAATAATTTGAATAAGGCTCACCAATTTATGGCACAGACCAAACTTGAATTGTAGGGACCCACTGATATCACCTGACAGGAACCTGCATCATCCGACAGCTTATGTTGCAGAAAAGAAGTGATTACTACCTCAGTGTGATTTTTGGCATCCCTGCAATGAATGTGGTTTCTAAAGCAGATTTATCCCTGTTGTCTAGCATCTTTAAACACAGAGATAATGCTATCTCTGTCACAATATTTTTCATTTTAGGAACATGAGGATCCCCATTTATTTCTGCCACAGTAAGTGGAGATAACACTGGTCTCGTCAGATACTTAGAAAGAGTGCAGCCAGCGTGTCTGCTCTGACCTCACAGGTCACAGCCAAGATGCAAGCTGGCAGCACCAGCTGTCCTCTGCTGCTGACAGACTTTAACCAGATTAACAGCTCCAAGCTCACAGAGCAACTCACCGGTTTTGTGACTTAAGAGCAGGAAGTCAAGGTCCCTGCCTGTCTTCGCCCATGTCCTGGGGTGGACACATTTCAGAGGCCCTACCACAGCTCTGCCTGCCTGGAGCTGCTCTCCTCCCGCCCCGAGTCCGCTGTGGTAGCGGTTACGTAAGTCTCCAGGATACAGGTCATAAATACAGTCATTAGACATTTAAGATACCAAGAGGTATGAAGACTTGCCAGGGCCAACTGTTCCACTTCTCCAGAGCAAAAGACATTCTCACTGCCATGGACATCTTGGATTGAGAGACAGGAGTGGCCCCATTTACGTGCAGAAAACATATTTCATAGAATAGAACCATAGAATGGCCTAGGCTGGAAGGGACCTTGGAGACCCTCTAGTCCAACCTCCCTGTTTTGGGCAGGGATGCCACCTCTCGACTAGACCAGGCAACACATGGGGACCAAGCGGGAATCAAACCCGCAACCTCGGTGTTGATCCTTGTTGCCAGCACCGCGCTCAAACCACTGAGCTAACCAGCCCCCTATTTCATGTCATTTACAATAGCAGTGAGTTTGTAACTGTGCATTGTGTATCCTGCAGTTAGAATTCCTGAAAAATTGTCCTATTTAGCTTGTACTGTACTTAATAAATTGGTACATACTCTGTGCTGATCTTATTCTTTTCCTGCAGTTGCAGACAACTCAAAAAATTACACTGATAATCATACTGGAACAGACTCTAATCAGTAACTGCTAGTCTTGCCATGACATTCAGTGTGTCAGGCAATGACACAGGCAGAGTTTGCAGCGAAAAGCAGCATCTTTAAGTAGACAAGCTCAGATGACTACGAAAACTGAACCCTTTGAGGACATGAGAAAAGGGGTCATACGCATAAAAGCCTGCCTATTTTTCTAACTGTGGAAGTTAATCTAATTAAAAAATACTAATTTCCCCACAAACCTTGTCTGGTGGTTATCCTGAGATTATCATACCACAATAATGATAGCATTAACTATGTAACATCTCTGTCGGCGACAGGGACAGTGGTATCGAGCGTACCCTCAGTGAGTTTGCCGACGACACAAAGTCGTGTGGTGTGGTTGACGTGCTGGAGGGAAAGGGTGCCATTCAGAGGCTTGAGAGGTGGGCCCAGGCTAACCTCATGAAGT
>NW_009702544.1:0-1214 GCF_000703405.1 Apaloderma vittatum
GGAGCAGACAAGGTCTCCGAATAAAATCAAAGGTAAATATTCATTGCTCGAACACAGAGGAGGGATGCATCAGAACAGCAAACGTGGGCAACAGCTCCAGTGCCTGGAAAACTCCAGGGACACGGGAATGAAATGGAAAACTACTGCCCCAGCTGGCATTGCCAAACGAACGCACAAGCGAAAAACACCGTGAGGAAGCAGCAGTGAAAATCCCAGTATCACACCCAGGTCGAGGCGGTTGGGAACAGCGCTGTCAGAAGGAGAGCGATGGCCTAGAGGGTCAGAGCGACTGTCCGGCTGCTCCACGTCCCCTTAGCTGTAAGCCTGAAACCACAAAAAGTATTTCCAATTTCTTCCAGGCAACAAGGATTTCCAATATTGCATTCTCCTCTGTCTGCAAGCTGCCCCGCTGCACCAGGCAGGTGGTGCAAACGCACCCGGCCTTACACCCACGAGTAAACTACCTCTGGGCATGATGGAAATGCCACATTTTACTCACAGCTCCCCATTTTCCCCCCAGTTCCCTTGTGGCGGAGTGCAGGTGAGTCTGCAATAGTGCAACGTGCTCCTCTGCTAATTATTATTTCTCCTCTGACCCTTCTCCGTTCCCCTCCTCTCCAAACCCTGGAACGACCCACAGAAAGGCGGCAGATAACTTTACCCTCGTTGCCACAATAACCCATCGACTGGAGCCTGGAATCACATTGCATTAGAATAAAATGCCCTGCCTGAGACAGCTAATCGATTTAGGGGATGCTAATCCAGAAGAAATTTGCTCCTGACCGAGGCAATGACCATTAGCAGAGCAGAAGGCCGGGCGGGGGTCTCCCTGTGCAGGGGGGGATCACTGGCAGAGCCCCCGGCCAGACACGGCCCCAGGAGGGAGCAGATTGCCTCAGGTACCAGCCCTGCGTTTGGATTAGCTTGCTATTACATCTAATTAGCTAATAGCTGCCCCGCCAGGGAGCCGGCTTGATTTCTCAAGGAGCCGGTGCCAAAGCATCAGGGTCCCACGGAGAGGGGACAGCAGGACCCTGCCAGGTGGGGAGGGGACCTGCACGCCACCCCTGCGGGCAGCACGGCCGGGACAGGACAGCCTGATCCCCCCTGGGCTGGGGGCTGCACTCCTGCAGCCGTTCTCATGCCCACAGCCAGGGCAGGAAAGCAGGGTCAGCTCCCGGCCCCTCGAAAAGCAGTTTTGCAGCAGCCTGCTT
>NW_009702544.1:1237-1537 GCF_000703405.1 Apaloderma vittatum
TTTTGTCTCCAGGGCTCCTCCACCTCAGCCGTAAGAACAGGAAAAAAATCCCACCGTGCTCACAGGAACATCACTGGCAAGTGAGTCAATTTTTCCTGCTTCAGCCGGAAAGGACAGAAAAAAAAAATAATTAGAATCTCCAGCAGCAGAGCCTGGGGCGGCACGCAGGGTGAGAAACGGGATGCGCGGCCCAGGGCACCTTGCTGGGCTTTCCCCCAGCCTTCATGGCCACTGACACTGGAAGGGCTGGGAACGTGATGCCGGGGAATTCCTCCCAGCTCACCACAGACCATCCTGGCT
>NW_009702544.1:1647-2262 GCF_000703405.1 Apaloderma vittatum
CTGCTCTGACATGGGTGGGTTCTTTTTTTTCTTTTTTTTTGTAAAACATTGCTAAGCAACCAGAACTTGGCGAGGGCATGGTTTTGAACAGACGCTGTTTCAGCTAGAAAAAGAAAAAAGAAAAAAAAAACAACAAAACCAGCAAAGGGACAGTCTACCGGGCAGTATTATTAAAAAGACACATGCCAGCTGATTTTACAGGTCACTCGTCTCTCATCGACATACCCATGCAGGATTAGAAGCCTCTAAAAAGAAAAAAGCACTCGAGCGGGCCCACACAGATGCCCACCCTGTGCGGGGGGACAGCAGCTCAACACTGGTGGTGACGGCATCCTCATCATCCTCCCCTGCCGCCCGTGGCTGCGGGCAGTGTGAACCTTACGAGGACAGCCCCGGGGGTGCCGGGTCGTACCCACAGCAGGACGGGCGGCACAGCACCGAACGGCAACCTGGAGGGAAGCTGGGCAAACCCCGCGGAAAAGAAAGTTCTTATTTTCATGTTTTATGAGCTATCCGTGGCCTGGCTGTAGATAAAAAATCCATATCTTGGGTTTTTTTAAATAGATTCTTTCATGCTGCAGCCTGGAACAAAGGGAGCATTTTTATCTTTTGGGA
>NW_009702545.1:0-7629 GCF_000703405.1 Apaloderma vittatum
CTTTCAAACGGATTTGCCTTCAGACTAGCTTTTATGAGGGCGTTGATCACGGAGAGTTGGAACAGGGAGGCGAGCTGAGGACTTGGCATCACACAAAACACAGCGTTATCTCCCACCACCCCTTAGGAGAAGACTGGCAAGGAAACTAGAAGCAAGTCAGTTCAGTTCAGTATCTGGGAGCACGCCTGAGAAAGCTTACTATCAACCTACGAAGGACTAAAGTCAGATTAAGATAACTGCAAGAAAGTTAACACACAAACGTCAGGTTGGATTACTTGGAGCATTTGACAACCCGCATGGGTGGTCGGTTTTGCTGCTCTGCACACAGTCACCCTCCTGCTGTACCTCCAGCCTCCAGCACAAGGCAGATATCCCTCAGCACCAGTCTAACGTGACAATCACTACCCATGCCTTGCAAACGAGCAGTTAGCAGCCTTGAATTCCCCAGACAGAAAAAAAACCAAGATCTTGCTGTTTTCTCAGATCCTGGTGCATCTTTGAGTGCCTCCTCCTCCCTCACACTCCTCTTCTCAGAACAGTCTTTGTACACAACGTTATTTCAGCAAGAAATGGCTTTTCTGTGCCTATTTGCAGGTTGTGATAGAAAATGGTATTTTATAAGGCCACAGAAAATAAAAGACACCCTTGCTTCTCCCCTCCCTCCCCCATAAGGTTTGCAGGAGCAATGCTGGAATGGATCATGTCACCTTTCTCTGCACACATTTTTTTTCTTACCAAAACCAGCAAGACTGCGTCACAGCTGCAGCAGGGCTTCAACTTTGAACAAAGAATGGGAAACCATTCCCCACTGATTCATCCCTCTACATATCTGTATAGAGTGTCAGTGCAACCAGAAACAGGTTTTTTTGGGGGGGAATGGACCCCTTACCAGCCTTCAGTGTTGCGTTCCAGGAGAATGGCAAGACTGGAAGTGCAAGTGAAAAGGCAGCCTATTGCTTTCTCCAGCTTTTCATCATGGCAGCCAGCAATAAATAGCAAGCAACAGCTTGCCTGTCTCCTGGCTACCTCCTCCTTTACCTCAGATCTGTTGTGAGTACATTGACTCTCTTGTTTGCACTAGACTTCCAAAGAGCCACAAAAATCATCGCCCTTGCTGCAGAGGAACAGCAAAAATCAAGGCAACTCTGGGAAGGCATTGTCAAAACCCACACAAACTAAAATGTAACCTTATTTGGATAGAATACATCAGTTTCAAACTGACAGTGTCCTTCAGTAAAAAATCTTTTTCTTTTTTAAATAAGATGGTCTTAAAAAGAAAATATCTGTCATGTATTTACTTCTCATGTAAACCTTTCATGGTGGGTATTTCGTTTTGACTTTCTTGAGGATGTTTTTTGTGGGTGAAGGATGTATTCAGGGATTGCTTGTAGAGCACAGCCCTGAAGATCAGTTCTGCTTCCACTGGAATAAACAAAATTTTGATAACAGATGGAAAGTCATGTCTTTTTTTTGTAAAGAAATTTCATGAAAACAAACTTTGTTGCTTCTGTAAAACAGCTAATTGAGCTTAATGAATTCAACACACAGGAATTTTAAGCACCGTTCATTCAGCTGAATCTCTGAGGTTATCTGACATGGATCAGTTTTGTAGTGACAAAAATGCCTCACATCTGAAGAGTTTTATTTTGAGATGTCACTAATTAAATAAAGAGTAGAGAAGAAGCTTACCTCTCAACATTTTCTTAATTTAACAGATTTTTCTGTTGTAGTTTCTGGGTTCCTCCTCATTGAGAGACTTCATCTGTGAAAGAAAAAGAAGTAAACCTGGCTAAAAAATTTGGTGGGCAGATTTCAGAGAACAAATGGAGGAAAGGGGAAAGAAAGAATTTCAAACTGAATTTTTATAGTTGCCTAGATTCTGAACTACTAGGCCTTCTGAAAATACTGTCTAGACATCAGACATTCCATAGAAACTAGGTTTTGAACCACTCCCTTCCTTTGAGATGTTTTATTCTCCCAAATTTAAATCTGAACAGATAACCCAAGGATTTTGCTTCATCAAACCATCAGGGGTGTTATTCTTAAGTCAGCTGTACTGGTTTCTCTTCTCTATGAAAATGACTTTCGAGCCAAGAGGTCACTTCTTACATGGATTTGTACTTGATTTTATAGAAATGATCCCCCTTCTCTGAGCAAGGGTTGGATCAAAACTTCAAGGCTGATTGAAGGCAGAAGCTGGAGTCATGAGGGATAATTATAATCTAGTTAATTTTAGCTACCTATCCTTGCTAATTTTGATGGGATCAGAGAGTCAGTTACTCGGAAATGGCTCTGGAGGCAAAGTCTGGTACAATTTTGTTTGAACCTGAAGGAATTATTACTGCTGTTCTTTCTGTGTGTTTCATCCCATATTAATTTAGGCATAAAGAGAAATTTAAATAGTCACAGATACTTATGGTTTGATACCAAAACCCCATCAAAATCTGACATTTTGAATTAATTTTTTTGAACACACATTGGGGATATTTAACCATCATATTGAAACACTGCAAAATTGTTCATCACCAAAACCTCTTAATAATTAATCCCCGAAGGTGAAATTCACTCCTGTACAGACAGCTTTGCATGGATCTTTGTCACATAAGCACTGCTTTGTGGAAACTGGGGGTAAGGATGGAGTGTAATTAAAACAGTTTAACTTGAACAGTGAAAACCCTGGAGTAAGCGTTTTGCAGATGCCGTCTTGAAGTTAATACATCCTGAAGTGCTTGAGCTCTGTCTCTCACATGGATGTGATTTGTAAACCTGAAAATTGTCAATGTTTTGGTAAAACAGATTTAAATGATTAATTGTGTGATAGCTTTATGAATGAGTATTGCAAAGAATCATTCATACTCAAAAGATCCTAGAATCATAGAATGGCCTAGGTTGGAAGGGACCTTAGAGATCATTTAATCCAACCTCCCTGTCATGGGCAGGGACGCCTCTCAACTAGATCAGGCAACACATGGGGACTGAACTGGGATCAAACCCATGACCTTGGTGTTACCAGCACCATGCTCAAACCGACTGAGCTAACCGACCCCCTAAGATATACCATAGCAGAAAAAAGAAAGGTACAAAAAAAAATTACACTGTAGGAGATTTCACCGTAAACATGGACATGATCATTTAGATACAAGACGTAGCCAAACTAAACAAGGGCTATTGAGTAATCACTGTGCATATTAGATTGCCAGTACATGACTCCTTAAAACTATTTGCAGTATCAATTTTCTTACAATTTAGCACATTAGAAAGAATTCAGAGATGCCCATAAGATACACCAATTTCTTTTGCAGTGTCTGATGTAGGAAAAAGGTCATTTTAAGCAATAAATTGCATAGGCCATTTTGAGGGGATTTTTTAGTTATTTTTTTCTCACTGATTGTTGAGGGGCTTAGTCTTGAAAAATGCTAGGGGACTTAGCACATAGCTTCCACAGAAGAAGCTCTGAAAAGCAAACCGTCCAATTCTATTCAGTGATCTACATATGCTTTTATTCATATTTTGAAGGCAGAATCCCTGTGGTCATTCCTAAAGACACATTCATACAAAGTGTTTAAGTTGCTTTAGAGTTGCCTGCATAAAGCAGAGTTTGAATTTAGGAGCTGGAAAAGTAGACCTATTCAAAAGCAACAGGATTTTCCAGGCACAATCTCATCCTTAGATTCAGGCTGTGATGAGTGGACAGCCAGCACAGATGTTAGTTTTGTGAGAATATGGCATTATGCAAAGGAGCACAATGTCATCAGCTAGAATACCATGAATTTCAGAGATTTAAATTGCTATGCTGTACTGTAAAATGCTGTGACTGAGTAGGCTAGCAAGCTCCAAAAGACAGGTAAGCACAGACAGCTAGGGAATGATAACTATTTTTCGCTGCAGCTGAATTTTTATGCTGTAAGATATTACTGCTCCACCTACTATTTCCCCTACTTCCAGCAGATACCTCTACTATTCCAAGTTTCATAGACAGCCTATTCTTTCTCCTCCAGTGGAGGAGGAAGGTAATCTGCAGCCGAAGCTGGATGAGCAGCTCTAGTGCAGTAGGGCAAGAATTCTGTAAGAGGGGCCAACCCATTACCTACTGCTTCCCTGCCTGTGGTGGCAAGCAGCACAGCCCAGGTGAAAAGATTATGCCTAATCTAATAAACATTGAAAATCTCAATCAGTGGGAAGTTGCACAAAATTATCTTTAAAATCCAGTATTATTTCTTCCAAAGAGCTAAAATCCTTCCCAGTTAGTTGCTGACATCTGGGTTAGGGGCCCTGTGAGCCTTCAAACTTAAACCCAAAACATTTCCTTGCATTGTTGTCTGTTCTAGTAGGGAAAATGAAACCTCGAACTCAAATAAGAACAATTGGAGAAGTTTTCATTTCACACACAGGTGAAATAATCATGTTTTTAAAAGGGCAGAAAAGTAAGGCAACTTCAAGTCTACCCATTGGCTTTTGGATCACTCAGAAGAAGGAAGATTTGCGAGCATTACAGGCCCCTGAGGTTTAGGCCTTTTATCTCCTTGTGCTCCTTTAAAATTCAAAATAGCCTACAAATGGTGACGTGTGGAGAGGCTATTAATTTAATACCAAATACCTTACAGATGAAGAAAGAAATGGCATTTGTTTACATCTGAAATCTTGAGGTATAATATTTGGTGTTCAGTTACTGCATATTTCAGCAATATATGTGCAATGAAAAGTATCACTGTCTCTTAATTACGGGATGTGGTTTTGTGAATCTCGTCAGCATTAGCTGATATCACTATATTTCAACTTATATGCATAAATATATCTGTGCACAGGTTAATAGAAAGATAACCAAGGTGAATTTCTAAGTGTGCAATAGCTTTTTTTTTTTAACCAAAAAATGTGCTCCTTGAATCATTACCTAGAGGAAAGCACCAGGAAATTTATGAAGTGATGCTTTCCTCAGGTAGAAAGGGAGCACTAAGCCAATCAAGTCAGTGCTATATTTTTGCCCCTGTTATTGCCTTAGTTCTAAGTACATGAAACATGATTATTGCAAGCAGATAACCATTTTCCATAAACATATTTATCCCTTGTACAGGAAGGTAAAAAATGAGAAAATACTTCTTATCATATATTCTACTAGTAGTGCTTTTACAGCTGTGAGGACCTAAATAGGCAAAACAAAGTTTGTATCTATCTGATCGAATGTTTTCTTGTCACAGCATCTAATTAACTTAGCAAAAAGTAGCCAAGCTTTCAAGAACACCAATATTCTTCATGTCCTGTCTACTTTAACTATACTAGCTGATTTAATAGAGATGTCATTTCCATGTATTGAACTAGCCTTGTCTGTAGCAAGCAAGCATTATAATAAAACTTTACAGTAAATGCACTCCATTTTACTTGGCTAACTAAAATGTGAATAGAGCTCTCAGTTTATACCGTTTTAGATCATACAATGAAATTCTTCTATGATATTTTCAGATCTTTGTTTATCCCTACTCTTTAGAGGCTAAGGGTCTGATGATGCTGTGGCCAGAGGGCTATGGTCTCATCACACACATTCAGCTACACAGGAGAACACATGTATGAAGCCCGTATTACCTTTAGACAAACCCCTAGAGCTAGAAAAAAGAAATCACACAACTTTTATGGTAAGCTGAGCACATTTTATCAGAGTAAAATCCAAAATGTTACTTTACAGAATCACTCATCAAAGCAGAGCTACATTGCAGTGCACAGTAAGGCAGAAAAAGTAGGGCTTTAAACAGTACAGGCTTGTAATGTGAAATCAAATGCTAATGTGCAAGCTACATGAAAGATTCTATAGAGTTATCTTGTAAAAAACAATTAGAATACTTTGCAATAGAAATATAACAAGTTCCGTTCAGTACTGATTTAAAACATTTATTATTTTTAAGTGTTCTTATGAGGATGATATATCCTATGTTTCAGTACTAGCCTGGCAGAAAAAGGTGTGTAAGTGAAAGAAGCCAGTTTGAAATGCCAAAAAATAACAAATTAGTCTGCTATAGATTAAACTACTGTTTTAACATGTCATTATTTGACTATTAAAATTAAATTTAGGGGAAAGGTAAATTCCGATATATACTCCTAAGTGAATTCTCCATAGCACTATCTATCAAATATGGCTGTTTTTTCCATCCAGTTAAACTGCTATCCTATGTTCGACACAGCTGAGTAATGTCACTCACTCTCTCTAAAGTTTCCCAAGTGGCCAAGTAATTTAAGTATGCCATCACCAGAGCAACTCTGCAGCTGAAAATATACTGCTATTAAACCCAGAGAGAATAGATCACTAATTGCAGCTTAATATTAGAGATAGGCATGAAATACTGAGCCAGACTTCAGAGCATGCGCTGGTAATCTAAACTTATGCTGTTATTGAAAAGACAAAGAACTGTTTACTGTCTTTGCGAATGACTTCTACAATGACACCAGCTAAGAAGTTGCTAAAGCTGAGTAATACAAGGGCTACTAGTTCAGCTGCAGACCACAGACTAATTATTTAAGCTCAAGAGGAAGACTTTTTCCCAAAACCTACCCTTCCTTATATCAAATGTCATGCTGTGTGGGTTTCCCTGTGTGACAGTAGTGCTAACAGAGCACGTGACAAGATACAGCACAGCACATGGGGCATCAAACAGAGGACGTGATTCCTTAGAGTATCAAATAATCAACACCTGGTTCACAAGGTGGACTCTCCAATAGATCCAGTCATTGGCCAGGAAGCGGAGCATAGGGTACCACCTCCTTGGTCTCCAGCATCTCCCTCTGCGAGGAGGAAGGTGTATGCCTGTAACAGATTTTTGGGTTTGTGTTTACTGCTGAAATTCATGTTTAGCTGAATTATCATGTTTAGCTGAATTATCTGTTGTATAGGTTATCTTATCTCCTGAATCCCCCACTCAACCCCCTTCTCCCTCCTTTCCCATCAATTCCACCTCTTCCATTTTCAAGCTAAACATCTCAAACTAAAAAAAAGATAGAAGAAGAAGAAACAAGGAACATTATGGATGAAATTCACTACCCTTTTAGCAAAATAAACAGGCCAACATGATTTCTCAGACCCAAAATAGTTTGAAAATAAGGACTTGGTTATTCTTGAAATGCAGATATTTCACTAGTAGAACAGTGCTGTGGGATTTAGTTTGCTATGGCCTTATATTGCTTCACATAAGTGCGTTCTTGAAATATTTGAGTTTTGTCTGCTAGTTCTCAATAGGTATCTTTTCATGTGGTTTTAATCAATCTCAGTAGTACTGCAAAAAGACTGAAAATAATACCTCTATTTTGCAATGGCAGTTAATTCAACATAACTAAGATATTTTCTGTTCTTTTTTCATACTTAGATTTTAAAATCAAACAGATGGAATTGGGTTTTTGTTCATGTTATTTCTCAAGTAGCTTTTTTAAACTTGATTTCATGATTTTCTTGCATTGTCTAGCCATTTTCACATTAGTTTTTAAAGGCTATTTTTGCGTTAGGTTAATTCAAACAAATTAACAGAACAAATATGTTCACATTTAGTACCCCTTTATGGGACTACATGAAGCAATTCCCTCAGCTAGTAAAAAAATGAAGTCACAGTGAGCTGAATATGACAGACTGAACAGTTCCTCATTGGATTCCTG
>NW_009702545.1:7660-40350 GCF_000703405.1 Apaloderma vittatum
AAAAGCAGACGGCAGAGTAGATCTACTGCAGATCCTCATAAGAAAAAGCATAACATTGCTGTCGTCCTTTCCTGTAAATTGATCATCCCTGGAAAGGCCTTTTGCATTCTAAGTATTCATGGGTTGAATGAGTTCTTCCCTCTTTTCCTCTTGTTTAAAAAACATGTTTAAACGCCTACTATTTGCCTTGAAGGATGCTTTTGCAGCTAGATTCCCTGGCATCTATATTCCCACATCTATATTCCCTGGCAATGCCTCCCCACAGCACAGAGCAAGATGGCCAAGAAACTGATGCGGGTCTAACAGTGCTATAACCACTTCAGAGCAAGGAGATTCTGCTCCTTCAAATTTGGGCACAGTGCCATACTAATCCAGATATATTCCTTCTCCATACAGTCTCTCTACTATGTTACTTTCTGTTGTGCAATTTTTCTTGCCTTTCTGCTTAGGACAGGATCAAGGTATGTTTTCAACTCTGCAGTGTTATGTGTATAATTTCTTTCAAAGGGAAGCCAAGAATCTCTTGTCTTCATTGATTCTACAGCTTTGGGCTTAAAGAATTAACAGAATTTGTAATGTGAGTGTGAGAGCTGGTGATGTTTTGTCTTAAAGGTTGGGACTCTATCTTAACTGTAGTGTTTTACTATTAAAAAAACCCCAAACTACCATAGACTTAAGCGTTGCACAAATATAGTTACAAGCCAAGGATGTAGCACTACTTCATCGGATTTGGTTGATGTGTAGATGTAGTGCTTAGTGACTCATTTTAGTGATGGTCCTGGCATTACTAGGTTAATGGTTGGACTCCATAATCTTAAAAATCTTTTCTAACCTAAACAATTCTATGATTCTATTCTACAGTTTCATACTGCCTACTTTTCAAACCTTTGTAACAAGCCCTTCCTATTTAGATTATGTTTCATATTCTTAGGCTTTTAAGCATTCTCACAATCAACTTTTCTCAACATTTATCAATGAGGTGTTGCTGCCATAAAAAGATTTCAGTGTGATTCAATTAGTCATTCATACTGGAGAATCAAAGAAAGAGCTAGGAATGTCTTAAACCAGCAGCATTGTTTGCTGCTGATTAAACTGGATTCTAATCTTCTGTCATTATGTCTACAGAACTATCAAACTAGAATAGATTTAGCTATAAACTCATTGTAGAAAGAACATAAGCTTTTAAAACTCAAAGAAATTTTGATCTTCATTTTGATCTTTAAAAAATTTTATTTATCTTGAAGATGACAAATCTCTAGGGATGCTGTGTCCAGTCCTCAGATCTGAAAAATCTGTAAGAGGTCACTTCCACTAGTAATCCAGCCATTTCAACCTGTAATTCTTTTAGAACTCAGGTGAATATTCAGGTCTTGGTGATTTATTTTTAGTGTTTGTTTTAGCAACTTTTTCCATAGCTCTTGCACAACCACTTTAATTTCAGACAACTCCTCTGCCAAGTTCCCTCCTCCCAGAAATAAAGACTTCAGCATAAGGAATAGTAGAATGGTAGAATCGCATTGGCTGGAAGGGGCCTTAGAGATCATGTACTCCAACCTCCCTGTTATGGGCAGGGACACCACCTCTCGACTAGAGCAGGCAACACATGGGGACGGAGCAGGAATCGCACCCGCAACCTCGGTGTCGGTCCTTGTTGTCAGCACTGCGCTCAAACCACTGAGCTAACCGGCCCCCTATAAGGATCTCCCTACCTTTTCCCACCTCCAACACCGATGTAAAGAACTCAGCTCCTCAGCATTTGCCTTGTCCTCTGTGAATGCACTTTTTATACATAGAGTGCTACTTCTAAAATAAATCTCAGCTCCATTTCCACACTGACCTAGTACAACTGGTAGTACAAGATGAGGTTGGATGGGGCTTTGAGGAACCTGGTCTAGTGGGAGGTGTCCCTCCCCATGGCAGAGGGGTCGGAACCAGATGATCTTCAAGATCCCTTCCAACTCAAACCATTTTATCATGCTATGAACTGTTTTGCATGATTATTGGCAACATATTATTGGAAATTGTATCTTTTCACCGCTAGGATCAACATTTACTATCAGCAAAAACATTGCAGTTTAAAATGTCTTGCATTTCCTTTGCAGAAAAGGATAGGAAAAGCATACTGGCTGGAATATAAATATAGTCTAAGTGACAGAATTTTCACTACTTTCAGGGACTTTTATTGGAGATGCTTTTCTTTTTGTTGTAGGCTTACCAGGTGTGACCTCCAAGACAGGAGCTCGGTTTGCTGCTGAATTCCTCTGTAGCTCTGCGTAAATCTGTAGGTTGCTGGACAGCAGCTTGTACATGGGAGAAAAATGGTCTCCCCAGATCTACCTGATGAGTTGAGACGGAATGTTCTGTCAGGCAGAAACCAGTCAAGGTCAGCACCACTTGCTATGATGAACAAGTAACTTTACATCTGGAGTGTTATGTGAGTGTACAAATTCACCAAATTCCCTCATATTCTAGTACTTATTGGATTCCTGTTACCACAGCTATCATGTTTGCACCCTGGTTATCACCATTCTCCCCACAAAGGGCCCCTGGCTAGATATGTCAGAGCTTCAACAAGGTTTGCACACTCCAACGCTGGATTGTGCAAGTAGTAACTCTTCTCCTCTTATTTTCTTATGCAGACAATCAAGTGGTTAATTGTAGGGGAAACTGATAAAACATGTTATGTCTTAAATATTTAAGCTAATTCTGTGCCCAGGGAGAGGAAAACAGCAACAAGTTTCCTACCCCTGTGTAATTACAAAACATTTCTCAAATTTAACCAAACAAGCCAATAGTAATCTTGCTGCTGCTTGTATCTGCAGAGCTAAATGCAGTCACAGCATTCCGTTATTCTCAGCTGCTCAAAACACCTGGTTAAAACAGCCATACTTTCTCTTATTAAAGATACCTAGGAGCGCTGTGCTTAATGTTTAAGCAGCTCCATGTGTACCCAATTATGAAAGCAATTAATTTAGTCAAAGACTAGATTAACTACCATCTGTGGCCTGATTGTTAGATTTGAGTACTTCTGATCAAAATTGTAAAATAAAATCTTCTAGAACAATGTGACTCCGTGACAAATCTATGTTGCCCAAGGACATCTTGATATGAAGAGAGTTCAATATTAAGTTTTAAATATTATTATATTACTTCTATCACAAATTTTGTAGGAAATGGCTATGTTTCCATTTTCCTATAAATGTTTAAGCTTCCAATTGGCTATACTGAGACTCACATTTTACTTAATAAGCTGAGTGGGATGCAATAAACTCATTCTTACCATCATTGACAAATACCACAACTGTTGCATCAGATGTAACTTTTCATCTTTAGAATTTTCTTTTTACTTTCAGATCATTAAAGAAAACTTAAAAATATCAATCCATTTTTTTAAGTACTCAAAAGTATCGAACTCTTCTATCAGCCTTTACTGAGACCCACTAAACAAAATCATTAAGGTTTCCCTGCTAACCACTACATTGACAGATGCTTCACATCTTCAAATGAGGTTTAAAAATATTTTACTACATTTCTCATAAAGCAATATCACTTCAGACAAAGTCAAATACAAAAGTATAGAATGTCATGATTTATAAAGTTATCCGTCATTTCAAAAGGCAAGAACTTTATATGTGTTTTAATGTAGACAGAATGGTAATTAATTAAAGCATTAAATGATTTCCAGAATGTGAAAGGCCAAAAATGCTCACCGATATCTGTTAAGACCTTTTCCTCTAAAGGTAAGTTATAAATTAGATGTTATGCCTTAGACATCTTGAGTATATCAAGTTTTTGACAAAAAACTTGATATACTCAAGATGTCTAAAGGCATAACATCTAATTTAATTTTGTTGTTCTCTTGTACGCTTTGCAGTGACCCTTCATGCGGTGTCTGATGCAACAGTTTTAGCAAACATAGAAAGTGGCTATATCATCTACAGCTAGAAGCTGTGATGGGAGCTGTGCTCCCACTAGAAGCAGAAACAATGGTACAGTAGGTCTAGCTAAAGATATTAATTTAAGTGATATTGGTGATTCTAGAAAATAGTCACCACTTTGGTCATCTGGAAAGACATCTCCTCTTAGTTACAGAGGTATTCAGTCAAACAATAACATGCCTTCAAGCAGAGGAGCCAATATGCCAGTTTGTAACGTTAAAAACAAACAAATCTTTAAGGTGAAGAAACAGTTCAACTCCATACAGAATCTAGATGTCTTGCAGCAGATTTTTCACTTTCAGAAACAAAGCCATATATATATATATGTATCTACACATATGTCCCTATGTACACACACATAAACCAGTAGCAATCTTATATCGTGCAAGTGAAGCTCAATATGAAAATGAAAGTCAAAAGAAAGGTATACTGAAACATTATTAAACATTCTTCCTCCATCACATTGCTGCTTATAAATATGACAGAATTAGAGAGACAGGTGAGTACAGTCCTAGCAATTCAGCAAGAGAGTATAAAGAAAGGGTCATTATGATAAGTTTTTTTCTATGACAGGCAACAGTAGCTGGAGGAAGAGTCTGTGAGGAAACCCTCTTTGTACAAGTTATACAAACCTCCAAGCTACATAAACTTCTTGAGGTTTCTTATTAGTAAACTTTCATGTAATTTTGATATAGCTTGCTTGAGAAACAATGACTTAGAAATCACTTTCCCTCAAGATATTAAGTGATCTTGTAATCATCTTGCTTCTTTCCCTGAGGAGGAGTGAGGATCCCAGAGTTTACGGAAATTTTGCTTGAGGATCTGCTAGCTTGCCTCTGGTATAACCAATGCTTGTATCTTCAGTACATACTGTGGGCTTTGTAGGTAGTATTTAAAAAAAATAATCAAACCCAACCCGAAACAGAATCAAAAACCTTTGATGTGCTATCTCCAAAAGAATCAGAGCAAGGGAAAAAATATTTAAATACTCACCCAGTACAAGCACTAAATAATGCAAAGCACGAGCTAATCTCTCCCCAAATGAGGGCTATACACCAGCATCTCTTCTTTTTTTTTTTCTTCTAAAAAAGACTCATTTCAGATTACAAAATAGGACACAAAGATTATTTTTATTTAACCTGATCACCCAGGTTTATAGTTATAAATAGTCCTACTATGACAATCAGTTTAACTCTTCTGTACACAGTTTACTCTATGTTATGTTTTGTTAATAAATCCATGACTAGACACAGAGAGAATAGCTACTGATTTGTTCTGCTCTGGCTGTTGCACTCTAACCAGGTGAGGTCTGTAGAGGGGAGGGAGGTAGTTCCCGAGAAGGTTTAGGTGTGAAAGAATAGGATTAATTACAGAAAGTGATTTCTTCACTACATGATGAGAAAAAATGTGTTGCTTTTTTAGGAGGGTGAGAAAGAGCCTGAGGAAGATGTCATAGCGAATTTGCAGCTGTAAACAAATTTGTAGAAGGGTTCATGTTAAGTTACAACAGTGTGAACACTCAGAGAGTTAAATCTCAGAGGGAATAGAAAGAAGAATAATTTCTTGAGATGATTATGCAGAGTGTATTCAGTTTGGGAAACTTCGGCCTTAGGAAAAATGGGCTGCAAGGAAGGTCATAGCCTCTAGGGGCTCAGCAGGTAAGGAACGGATTTGTTCTCAAACCATTTTCTAAATTAAGTTCTCAATATTTCTGAATTTGCTCTAGTTACAGGATGAATTTCTTCTGCTTCATTATTATTTGTCCAGTGAAACCTCTTTTTAGGGTTTATAATTCTATTGCATCTTTGGTTACATTTAACTATAAAAAAGATGAAACTTAGCTAACATGAAACTTCTGTCTGAAATTGTGTTCTTTTTTGAATAAGTTTAGGCCTTGATCCTGCAAAACAAGTGTAAGCTCTTGTAACACCTTCCAAAAATTCCATTCTAACATACCTGGCTGCAAATACATGGTTATACATATACCTCAAAACTAAAGATATTTGTGTTTTGTTTCATTGCTCAATTAGTTTGCAAACTAATTATTTCTTTTATCATCCTGTAGCCTTTTTTTGTCACTTTTTCACAAATGAACTTCTTGTAAACCTTGGTTTAAAATATGCAAAACTGAGGCTATATATGGTATGTTTTTATTCTGGAGAAAATCTGCACAAGAATGGTTTTCCTACTCCTGAAATGAAATGTGATGAGTATTTAACAACCTGAAAAACACTTCCAGAAAGTGAAGATCAAACTTCAGACTAGTAGGTGCCAATTTTATAACTGCATGTGGCTTGATTCTGGTGTGAGTAGAGTAAACTGCATTTACTGAAACCTGGGAGAACTTCAGAATAGCTAACAATGTTCTTTCCACTTTGATAAAGTATGTTGAAGAATGTTAGTAAACGCAAAGGCGTGGAAAGGTTTTTTTCTATTAATTCAGTGAGCATAAAATATTTTGTGCTGAATGATCATTTACAAGAATAAATGTTCTATTATTTACAATGGTCAATAGGATTATACTGACTAGCTTATGTGTTATTTGTTTTGCTTTTTAAATTGATTTAATCATATCAGCTTTATGTACTTCTCATTCTTCAAAAATTAACATTTTAATTAAACTGTACTGAAATTACTTCTCTGTAAATATTTACTCAGAAAGCTGTTTCACCAGGGTGAGGGACAGGAAGCAACTCTGCCATATGCACTGAACAATAATGGTTGAAATTACTGCAAACTTAACAACCATATCTATTTAGCAATAGAGGTAAGAAATGCTGCAAATTGTTATGAGGAAAAACAAAAAGCAAAGAGGAAAAGAAGAAATCTTTCTCTTTCCAGAAATAGTCTATTGCTTAGAAACACATCAATCCCAAGTGACAAAAATCAAACAGCTTTCTAAATAAATGTTGAACTGTCATGACAGCATTAAGAAAGCCAACAAAACTAGCTTGAATAGAATTTACTCAGCTTCTTGCCCTTCCTTTAGTCTGAATACTTTCCTTCTCTGCTTCTGTATAGAATTATAAAATGGAGTTATACTAGTTATACTAGTATATGGCTGTACTTCAGGAAAGCACTTAAGTAGGTGATTAACTTCAAGCATCCACTTACCCACTTTCCTAATTACGAACTTAAGCATATACCAAAAGTTCTTTCCTGAATTCATTTTATGCTATGCCTGTTGATTGCATAAGAGCACAGAGTTATCTGAGTTAGTCTGAAAGCAGCTTGTTCAGCGTCTAGAAACAGTCAATACCCACAGCTGCCTGGCACAGGGGGTGATTTCACTGACTTGCTTCCAGTGTTCAAGCTGCCTTGGTAAAGCCTATTAAATTCTGCAGCTTGTGGTATACACTTCCTTCTGTCGGTCTGCTCTAGCTTCTGCAAAGCCATTGCCTCCATTTTCACAAGTTCCTGCTATTTCTTTTGTAGAGAAAGTACTAATAGACCTCAAAATCGTAGGAATCAGTCTATCAAATACAGGGCCGATGATCATGAAGCCTAAAATATGATCCAGGAAGTCCTTGCTCAGCAGCAGTTTCATTCCAGATGCACTTGACTTTCATTGTTTCTTTGCCTTTAAAGGTACTAACATGAACTTTTGGTTTTGTGCGTGTCTAAAGCTGCTTGGAACTTGCCTATGTTCTACCTTAGTCTGGCAGTGGTTTGGGAATGGTTTCTCTACCAAATCCTCTAAGCAGCTTGATCTGGGAGGCTTTCCCTCAGCTTACATAAAACTCACTACAGGATTAGGACCCCTGCAAAATCCATTTGTCAAGTGTTTTTGAAACCAGTGCTAGGGATCACTTTCTCTAATGGCAGCTACAACCACCTTTAACAGAACCATCTTTAACAGAAATGTCCTAATCAATAAGTTAGAGTCGAGCTCTCTCTTTCCTACCCAGTTTACCACAAATTCCTTTCTGCATGATGCCACAGCATTAGTAGGATGGATAGAAAGCACCTTATACTGCATATTACCCATAAGCCTGTGGTTATAGATATTTCTTGAGAGGGAGAGGTTTAAATCACTGCAGATGAAGCCAACATTGGACTCTGGATCACCTTTCCTGTTTAAGAGGTGAAGACGCATTAACAAGGATTTGTCAGAGATAACCTGGAAGGTTAAGTCTCAGGCATGGGTTGTAACTTGATATTTTGATTTATGTTTTGGTTTTTAATACTACACCACAATAGAGTATGATGTCATCTGATCATATTTCAAATTAAAAAAAAACCTCTATCCCCTCACATTTTGTGTCTAAAATTGACCAGTTGAATAAGCTGTTCTGGATAATATTTTCCTAGTTCCAGTGATCTGCCACCATCTTCATGAGTAGAAAGGAGAGCAAATTCAGAGCTGTGTATTACCATACTCACTATAAGTGGATGCTTAAGTCAACATTGTGTTCAGCTGCATGAAGTATATAGTTAAATACTCTGTTGAATGGGGTTGCATTTAGCACACTTTGTTTAGACACCTGGCTAAGCAGCAGCTAAAATGAAGTATGAGGACTTCTGACTTCTGTCAATAGGGTTTAGGACACTTGCACTGATCTTCTATTAAAAGAACATTAATGACCAGAGTAGAATAAGACCAGTGCTGATTTGATCCTAGCTACAAATGCAGAGTTCATGTGAGCTTAATTCTAACTGTGTTATTTGTAACCTCTGATTTCTTGGTTCCATATTCTTGCTGGTCTACAAGAGAAATAGTTTTGCTTAAGTTAACAGGATATTTGCTCAGGTATCCTGTTAGTGCAAACTCTGTGGCTGTTAAAACCCCCATCTGATGTTTGGAATTGTAAATAATTTAAACTGTTTTAAAGACATATAAAAAGTGGAGACAATTTCAACAAAAGAAAGATTCTCAGCTCTACATAAAGTTTGACATGAGGATGGAGTGTCAGCATTAAATCTCAGCTGAGTTATTGAAGATTTTGATCATATAATTGGGATTGTTTCAGTGCATTTTACTGTAGTAAATATGCTAGGGCATGCTCAAGTCAATATGAATCATCAATGTACTATCAGAAAGATATAAACTAAATAAGTACTCATATAAGAAAAGCTGTAACTCATAGAAGAGACAGGTAATCGTATATGTGAAAGTAACAACCTTGCTGCAAATTTGTCCCCTAGTTGTAACTCCATTATCTCTCTCAAGGTTCTCACTAAAGTTATGATGGTCATTAATTATGCACACACTGCATGCGGTAATACTGTCTTCTTTACTTGTATCAGATAATTGATTTGATTTAGATGATTTTTGCCATATTGTGCCTAAGAAATAGAAAGAACTTCACTTTTTATATTCTTGCTGTCAAACTGATGCCACCGTAGAACAGAGTTCTTATCGTTCCTTACTTCTAGCTTCAGTTCTGATAAGTACTAACTGCTGTCTCTCCATACAAACTATAAAGCCTTGTTACTCATCTTGCACGTACTATGTCTGGGATGCTCAATAGCCCAGTATGTTTTTTGTATAAACAAACATAATTACATTTAGGACTTGCAGAATATTATTACTTTAGTGTTACAGGGCTGCATTTTCTTCTGAAATTTATTACAGGGAAATTCAGGCCATTTTTTAAAATTTACTGATTAATGTTATAGACTAACTACAGTTGCAGTTAATGTTAAAAAGTAATTACATAGGCCTTAAAATGTGAGAATATGAATTGAGGATTTTTTTTGAGTTTTTGGAGTATCAACACTAAGTATAAATGAAACAATTTTATATTAAAAATATATTCACTGTTTAACAGTGTATCTAATAAGCTGGCACAATTTGTGTCTTTGAGATGTACTCTCACAGAGGGAAGTTAAGTGGCATGTTACGTCTGTCTAGTTTTTTTAATTTGACAATGGTGGAATTTAATTCCAATTAGTGGAGCTAATTCACAAAACGTTGTTTGACATATGTCCTTCTTGTTGTTTAATCTATTAAACATTTAATGTTTGCAGAAATGAAGTCTAGTCTGCAAGTCAAAACATTTTATGTTGTGTTATAAACTATTTTTGTGGCAAATAAAATATTTTTTAAAAATGTACAGTATTTCACAACCATCCTTTTATTTTTTAAAATAAGTGTAGCATTTCATAGGAGTTCATAGTTAACATTCTTTGGTGCCTAAAAAAGGAAAAGAAAACATAATTAATACAAACTTTAGGTCCCATAGTTGCTACTCATTATATTCTAATAACATTTTACAATTTTGAAGATGAAAACTGACACAAGATGTAAGTTGTTAAATACTTCAGTTTTATCAGCATTTTTTGTGTCAAAAATAATATTAATACTAAAGGACAACTGTAGACTCCTAATGACTTGAATTCAGTTTGACTGTTTTCATGAAGTGCTCTGTGGGATGTCAGAATATTTAATTCAGGATGTTAAAAACATCCCAAAATGTCACAATAATTATATCACAGCAGGCAATTAAAACACTGGAAAATGCCAACTGACTAAGTGTGTTCTCTGTTATTTACGAAACTAATGAGTGAGTGACACATAAAGCAGAAAATACAAATTATAACCACGGAATCCAATATACATTATCATTAATTTTAATATAAGATGTATATTAAAGTAAAGCAACCTGTCTGAACAAAACCAAAGAAATCCTTATTTAAAGCTGCTGTTTGAGCCTTAGGCCCTTTAATTCCCCAGGCATAAGAAACTGTTTTTATGTTTCCCTTCATCATTTAGTTGATTAGTTATATATTTGTATTATGACACTGTAAAATGGGCTTGCACATGAAGACCTCGCTAACTACAGTGGTTTCATTCACTGCACTGTAATGGGCTTTGCCAAATTCTCCATGTGTCCTTAAATTAGTGTAAAGGCATCTAGGGAAGATCTATGTGCTTGCGGGGTGGAAAATACAGCTCCCTTCACAGTAGGTCAGAGGCACTGTAAAATCTGCATTGACTTGGGGAAGATACAGCGCAAGTAAGGATGCTCATTCCTAGACAGAAAACAATAGAGGCTTGGAGTTCTCCTAGCAGAGTTCTTGCATTTGAATGGCAGTGGGTTAATTGAAGCGGTAATGCAGTAAGAGAGAGACGCTTTTGATTTAATTTGTACAGGGATTTAATCCACAATTATTAAACCAACATCCTATTCTAGCAGACACTATGGAAATCAACTCGTCCTATTCAACTTAGGGGAAAGAGAGGAAAAAAGAAAAGGAAAGAAAAACGAGCGATTTAATAAAGACGACAATAGTCAATTATTCTTATTAGTTAACGAGGCTGGAGTAGCTATTATTGCTACAACAAAATAGCTTAAATATCACAAAACTCTGTGAAGTGCCACATGGAAAAAGAAACTGGGAGAAGTGGTTGAGGAATCTCTGCCACTGACCCTATGCAAAGCTGCAGTAGGCAACAGCCTGCTTGCTCCATTTCAAGGTTTTCTGTGGTACCCATTGCCTGGGGATCCGAAGTGGTTGAGCTGGCATAAATTGGTGTTGCTACTGAAGGGCAGAGGCTCTGTTGTTGGTTCTTGCCCCTTCCCTTAAGCAGACATGAACATTCACCCAGCTGCAAGTTGAACTGGGTCTGGCACTGATCTGGCACTGATGCGGTTAGAAACTACCCTCCAAACGTAGTTTTCACAGAACTGAGGTCGCTGCCTGGTGCACTAAGTGTCTTCCTGAGTGCTAGTGCTAGGACAAGAGAGGGGACAGGAATTTGGAAGGAGAAAGGCTCAGCCCCTTCAGCGGTAGTGTGAATCTACTCTGAATTAAATTAATTAGGGAATCATGACATAAAGCGTCATGTTGCATCCCCGATTACAACAGTTCAGACAGAATGAATTATTTTTGCGTTGACCTGAGCACTGGAAATGTCAGTATTTAGCACTCTTAAAAAATTACTACCCTTTTACAGTTCTTTGACGTGAAATAGCTCTTGGATTTCTGTAACAGAGCTGCATGTGCTGAATGCCTCAAAGACATCTCACAAAAAAGAGTTACAATTAACCTGTTTTTTGTAACCCCTATTGCCTGTACTTTAAAAAGCAAGCAGTATTTTGCAGTTCCTTGATTGTTTGGGGTTTTTTTTATGTGTCCGGAGTTTCAGATAATCCATTTGTAGCTAAGTTTCCTTTTATTTAATCTGACATCATGTGGTGGCCAGTGATCACTCAACCCTCACAATGTTTTCGCTGTGTGCTATTTTGAAGTGTATTTTCCTTCTGGCTCTATATTCATGTCATTCCTCGAGGAGGTTGTTGAGACCTGATATCTGGCTCATTACCCAGCCTTTGAGCACCACTTGTTGCTGGTAGGCCTTCAAAAGCAAGATTTTTGGGCCGAGTGATTACCTGTGCTATTACCACCCTACTCTTCTTTCAAGTTTTGAGTCAGACTGAGGGAAGAGATTGAAATCCTGTCTTTCCTCATTGGAATGCTGTTAGATAAGTGTACATATCACACCTCCCTAAAGAGTGATTCCTATTCTCATTGAAGTCTGACCCAGTGCCCAGAAAAAGACCCCCTGTACCCTGCAGGGTCTACAGGCTAAGTAGCTGAGGCATAAAGAATGATGTTCTCCCATGTCATCGCATAGAGACTAAATGAACTGTTTTCAGTGTGTCAGCTCAGATAAACTGAGGCTCCTAATTCTGTCACTTTTATCTGTATAGGTCCTTTTTTGGGGGTTATGAACACTTTCAGGAATATTCTTTCAGAAAATTCTAGGAATAGTTTGGCTTCTGGTTATAGTTATCTTAAGTAAGGACATAGGATATATATATTTATCTGAGATATACAGAAAACGATTAGAGATACTTATACACATATATCTCAAGTATTTTCTTCACAGGAAAACCAAAACAGAATGAGACTACTTACTCGTGCCATTCCTATAACACCTTTTTGTTTTACAAAGGTCAATATATTTCTTTCTCTGCTAGTTGCCATGAAATATATAACATTTTTACACTCCATGTTAAGAAGGGAATAATAATTAAACAACCCCAAGCAATTCCAAACCTTAGATGTATGTTACTGCTTTACACAGCTCCATATTTCAGTGTCTTATTTAGTTGATTGCATTGAGGAGAGTGCTAAATAAACAGAACGACATACTTCATGAGATCTCTTAAAATGGCAGATGAGGTGCACTTGCAAGAGAACTCCACAATTTCTTCAACTTCACTACTTGTTCTTATTACTGGAGATTTAATGTAACAACTGCCGAAGCTTATAATTTTGAAAGGTATGTCCGTAGCCTCTTTTGCCCTTCAGGGCTTTTTTTATATCTGGTGTTGGTGTTGAGAACAGCTATGTGTGAGGCCCAGCTAAGGAAGCAATAAAAATAGCCATCCTCCTTGTTAATCTGGTTTTCCTGTGTTTCTCTATATTCATCCAGGAACATTTCATTTTGTTTCACACACTGAAGCAGAACTGCCTTTTTTTTTTTCTCTCTGAAGTCTGTCTTCCTGAAGTATTTTTTTCCCTCTCAAGATAGACTTTCAGTCTACTTTGCAGTGATGCTAGCTACTCCTTTTAAACAGGTTAATTTTCTTCTCCCTTGCTATTAAAGGATGAGTCTTGCAGAACATCTGTAAAGAAGAGAGTTAAAGAAACCAATTTAACAGGTAAAAATTACCAAATTACGATTCCCTTGAAAATCTGGACAGACAAAGATTGTACTCATTATTAGGAAGCTCTTTTCAGTCACTAAGGCATTAGAAAAGGTATTTATAGCTGACCTTTGAAGATTGATAATTCCTTTCAAAGAAGAACTATAGAATTTTGTACTAAATGTTTTATTACATTCTTATAGTAAAAAATGACACATACTTTTTACAACAGAAGTTCTAAAACAATTTTTAGAGGACCATTGTAGCAATATCACAATATGTGCACAATTTATATTGTTTAGAAAAGGTGAAAGAACTCTGAGGATATTTTTAGTCCATATCAAGTAGGAGGTAAAATATTACAAATAAATAAATAAAATAAAATACATTTCTGAGCTTGAACTTTGTACTTATGCTGCACAATGGAAATTTCATCCGGTTGTCCTGAGGGAAGAAAAAAGGTTTTTTTTTTCTTCTTTTACAGAAGCCTGGCTTCAAAGTTTAAAAAATAAATGGAAGCAGAAAACTATAAAATAATTACTGTTTCTGAATAACAGCAAAAAACTGTAGCCTCTCTGATTTGAGAAGCACTGTGAAAGACTGTTTTTCAAAGGTGTACTTTCTTTCCTTTATACTTGTTTCCTATTTTTCCCTCATTGAACCTGCTTTTCTAAAAACATATTTGAAGTAGAGCACCATGCTGCAAGCTTTTATTCTGCAAATGCATGTGAATGACAGTACTCACAGCAACTGAATTCCCTTTAGTACCATCTGGGTTACTCAATATAGATGAAATTATAACTGTTAGGTTATAATATTTTATCAATACCCCACATACTTTTAACTCACAGTTTAGCTAACTATAAACTAAAAAAAACCCACAAAACAAAAGCCCACAAGCATTAAAGTAGAATTAAAAGATTCTCTAGGAAGTTTCACTACTAGAATGATTGGTAATTTACTACCGTTTTTAGGAGTATTAATCTTCTATGATATAAAGAAATACAATTTTTTAAAAAAATAGAACAGTGCTAAAAGATTTTATAGTAAAATGTTCACTCCTCTTTATTATTTTCCAAATAAATTCCCCAAATGACTTTCAGCTATTTTTACTTTATTTTCTGCCAAAATATTTATTAAAAAATCTATAGCAATGTACATTCTGCAAAATGTACACAACACAAACAATAGCTCCAGCTCTGGAATTGAAAGAAGTACATTGTATTAGCAATCCTGAAACTGAAAGTTACTATGAGATTAACTCCCTCTTTTCCTGTTTTCTATGTGATCAGAACACTGCAGAATCAAGCAGCTGTATTATAAAGCTATAGATTAAATTAAAAATTATATCTCTAGTTCTGTCATTGTCTGAGGAATTATTCTGTCCAAATTTGTGATTATTAAATTGTGAAGCCAAGTGTGTTTAATCTAAAAGGCCATTAATCCCTCTAAACAATGTATTTTGTGTTTATTAGAAACAAACAGAAAGACATGACAGTTACCTTTAGGAACTATAGACAGGACTGAGGGCAGTCTGTGTGTCTTTTACATTTGGGCCAATGTCAGAGGACGTGGATCCTCAGAATCAAGGCAATGTAATTAGGTGTCAGGTACCTCACCTCGAAGAGGGATACCTGACATCTAATTACACATTTGAACAGTAAAGCTAGTGGAGAACTAACTTTCTGTTGATTGGTGTCTTAAATCTCTCTCTGTCATCTCACAGAACATCCTGATGTGCTAATGCTCCTGCCCTCTACCCTTCTTTTTTTTTTTTTTTTTTCCTAACTCCTAAATCATTTCCATCTCTGGCTGGGCACACAGCAGCTCATGCAGGGGATGGCTTAGTCCATGTATGTTCTGTCTGGGTAACAGCGAACTGCTGGAGTTCCACTGTCTTGCTTTAAACAGGGACATGAATTTTGCTCTTTCTTAACCAAATGATTGACACAATTGTATCTTCATATGGTCTGTCTTAAAGTGGTCAATGGGATGAAAAGATATTGGAAGACAGACAGTACAGGTGACAATTGACAGTGCTGTTACATGAGCCTAATTTACTTAGGAAATCAGAATAAAATTGATGTGAAAATGCTCAGGATAGAAATTCAGACATGAAAAGTTTCCTAGGGGTGAAAAAAAGAGCAAAAATCATATTATCTTGAAAAATATTCTTTTATTTTGTTCAGGCCAGGTGAAATAACTGAATTGAAATTAAATGCATGGTTTCTGGCTTATTTTCCATCTCGTAAATTACTTCATTTTCAAAACAAGTATATAGTTCTTAAAAAAAAATAACAATAATTCTTTTAGAGAATGTCTGATGTACTCAATTTCCCTCCCTGTTTCTGATCTTTCATTTTCAAAAGATCAACTATTTATTCAATTGTTTTGATTAACTTTTTCCACAATTTACATTTGGTACTCTAAATGGTATAATAATTGTTTCAATCATTGCATTGTCCATGCCTAGATCACTTACTTGGACACTTTTTGGTACTTTGTGAGATAAACCATATCTGTGTCCTTCGGCATCATCCTAATAATTGTCTGGTTATTTAGGGAGTAGGTCTCTGAAATTTTGCCGTCTCTTGTTTGCTATGATTTGCCTTGATCTGGCCTCTTAAGCCAACCTGCCTCTTCTGTTCTTCCACTGCTCATCTGTCTGTTGGCGGAGACAGAGAGATAGGAAAGGCAAGAAGATCGAATTAGCCCTGACCATGGAAAGTAGGTCAGAAAGCAGTGATAGATTTCTAGTGTTTTTCGGTCTGAAAGCTATTCAACTGTAAAAACCTTTGTGTATTAGTTTTTGGGCCAATTAATTCTTTAGTCAAAAATCAACTCCCTATTTTTATTATGGGCTCTTTCACGTTTTGACTCTCATTTGTTTCCTATAACTCTAAGAAGTCATCCCTGCAGCTGTAGGTAAACAACAGCAAGAAATACATATAGCTGGGATTTCCCGCCCTGTTCCTGAGAGGCTGTTGTGAGTTTGTTACCTGTTAAACCAAATCCCTTTCTGTCTTTTCTCTTTAAGTGATTTTTAATATAAAAAAAGTAATAATTTTTCTGTCTATGAACTCCTGCTAAAACTGATGATAATACAAATTTGAAAAGCACTCGTTTAATGTGTGAAGGTGAAGATATTAATCTAGCCTTGAGAGGTTTCAACAACCCTTTATTCCTTAATGCCCTCTCCTTGTGAACTGAAAGACTTCAGCCAGATTTGGTAGTCATATTCTTATGCATGGTCTTTCAGTAGGGAATTAGCAGGGTTGCTCAGGAAAATAGCACAAATAAATAACTCTCACAGTTGGAAGAGTAATAGCACACAGTGAACAATCATTAGAAAAAAATCTAGTGTCAAGTTAATAAGTGGAAGAAGCAAATACGGTTTAATCCATAACTTCTGGTTATTTAAAAGGACCAGTGTCCCAAACTTTCCAGCAAATCTACTTAGAATTGGGTATGCAAAGCATTAATTAAGCATTGAAATAAATTCCATGATTTTCAGTGTCAGAAGAACTAGCTCTGATTTTGTGTGCTGAATAACCACTTCATGCTGGATTTGTTTCCACTGTCACAAGAAATATTTCCTTGGCACTGCAGCCTGTAAAACTGGTAAATTGCTGTCATTAAGTAATTCTGTGACCAAGGCAGCCGATTTCTAACCTGCTCCAGTCCTGAGCCTCTTCCCAGCTCTGTGTGACATGTGTTGCGCCAGGTTCAGTGATGGGAGCGTTGTCTGCTAGAATTTGGAGAAAAACTATCGCTTGCTTTGCTCAGGAAAAATAAACAATCATTGATCTGCCCTGGATTCAAAAGGAGGATGCACACAAGGCAATTTCTGCCTCTTTTCAAGCTGCTTTTTGAGATAGTGGATGCTTGTGAGATATTTTAAAATGACAGAGCAACAAAAAAAGTGGAATGGCTCCTGCGTTGTTCCTTGCAGGTTTGTGCTCCCGTGTCTTCATTATCCAGGGAACCGAGGCACAAGGCATCTCTGCTGAGCACCCGCTCGGGCTGTCAGGTCATTAGTAAAATTTAGGGTGGTGTCTTGTATGGTGATTGGAAGGTTCCATAACTTATGTATTTATTTTTAATCTGTAGAAGAGATTAAATGTGTTTGCTTTCAAGAGGTTTACAGTTGAAGAGTACATTTTGTAGTGCAGGTAGAGAACACTGTCTGGGGACAGATGTAGTTTGGGTTGGATCAGTCACTGCAGGTGCTTAAAAGCACATTGAAACCTTCCTTATTGCTGCGAAAAATATTTAAATACTACATACGAATGCAAGTAGGAAAGAAAGAGTAACTCTGGTCTTCAATCCATGTCTTGTTGTGACGTGTAGAAAAGTTCCTTTACATCTGCAGTCTTATAGGAAGCTTTGAGAAAGGTCGATATGGTACTAAGAGTTTTGTCGGGAAGGCTCTGAGTGGCGGAGTGCCCTTTGCTTGCAGCACTTGCTCCAGTGCCATTATTAATATTTACAGAAGGCGGCACCCACAACTTTCAGACTTTATGGGAGGCAAAGTCTTTGTCTCAAATTTATGAGCTGCCTCAGAGGAATTCACCAGTGCTGCACATAATCTAAAAGTGTAACTGAGAAATACTCTTTAAAGTTTTTTTAGCTTTGTTAGTTTGTTTAGGTAGCGATTTATGTTTTCAGTCTGTGAAGCTTTAGTACTTTGTAAATGTCATGAACAACAGAATATGTATACTGGAATTGACATGGTGGATCAAATCGGCAGCCAGATTTTTTCAAAAGCCAGCAATGAGTAGTGTAGGTTGAAGAAGACAGTAACAAAACCTCCAATAAGCAGTTACAGTAAAATTTTTCCCACATATTAAATACCATCCTAACTTCTGATACACAGTGATTAGTTTAAACCATGAGTTTGCTTTTTTTTTCCTAGGTCTTTTAGTTAAAAGTTTTAGAGCATCTTTATTTAATGTATGTTACAAACTCTGTCCACAAATACCTAATCCTTTCTTGGATTTTGTTAAGTTGTACCTGCTGTTGTAATAAGCTCCATGGGAATGTAAGATTTTTTCTGTCAGTTTGGGTTTTATCATTGCCCTGATCAAGAAATCCCCTTTTATTTTGTGACTTATATTTCCCCTTTTCAGGGTGGGGGATAGGGGGAAGAGAGAAAAAAGTGCTTAGGCTGTAAATCTGAAGTGCTCTGTGAAGAAGAGAAACCATGATTCATTACTTCAGAGGAATACACAGTGTGTGACAGTTAGAAATCTGCTTGCCTGCTCCAACCCAAGAAATCCCTAGCAAAATCTACAGTATAGTCTGGCTGTTTATATTCTGCCTTACTGGATCATTCTGTGCTCTCTCTTGTGAAATGCAAAACTTCAAAATGGATTAGAAGGATTATCTCTAAAAATGCATGTTTTGATTATATGACTGATGACTCTCTAACTAGGAGGTTTATTGCAAATGCTTTCAAAATTTCAAGAGAGATGGGAATCCCAGTAGTCCAATGCTATAATCCACAAGTTTCCAGCTATGCTCTTTCACAAGACAGTATGTTCTAAACAGCATGACCTAGCAGTGAATATTTCCAGATCTAACCTAAAATACATTAAAATCTCTTTTCTGATACCTAATGAAAGTATTTATATATGTGTGGTATGTATATGAAGATATTGAAAGGCTCATAGAGATACAGAATAGTGAATGAACTAGGTGGACAGACTCAAACTCTGAAAATGTAGTAAAATATGGTTTTCCAAAATATAGCATAAAAAATTGTGCTAATGTGTGTGTGGATAGGAAAGGGTGACGAACGAGAGGAATAAAGATTTTATTGGCACTTCTAAGAATGAGTTGTGTAACTTCTGTGTGAGGAACGTACTCTTCCCAGAATCATGGCTATAAAACTTTTTATCATTATATGTCCTGTACCTATTTGATGCCCTTCTCATGTCACTGTCTTTAGTAGCATAAAATAGAGAAATACAGATGTGAAATAGGATGATGTAACTGTTCCATCAGTTACACAAGTTAATAGTTACACACTAGTTATACAAGCTCTGGTTTAACAGCTTTATGTAATTCATTGCTGCAGCCTGATTTGAGTTTCAAGAAATGTCGATCTCAAGTCATCCTATAATGTATCTTTTCAGAAAAGCAATGGACATCCTGTCAGCTTAGTTGAAGAGCTAAGAAAACTCAAAGCAACTTTGGCTAATACTTGTCAAAGGAATTTGAATAGACAAGGAATTCCCAATATGCCTCATCCTACAGGAGCTGGTCTTCAGAAAGGGAATTTGGGGCTTCCTGAAAATCAGAAGCACTTACTTTATTTCAGGTTGTACACCTGGAAATAAGTATACTCAATCAGTTTTTGAACTTGATTTTTTTCTTTCCAGTTTTCTAAGATTTCTGCATTTCTCCTGTTTGGTCTGCCCATTGTCTTTTAGGCAACATAGAAAACGTACGAGTTCTATAAAGTGTCATAGCTTCTGTTTTGCACTAGTGAGTTCCACATCACTGAAGAAAATGATTAATCAGCATTTTTAAATATTGAGCACCATTTTGACTTTGAATTGTCATATGTTTTAAGTGTTGCTTGCCAGTTTATAGAGAACCTAGGTTATAAGCTATCAGATGTTCGTACTGGTTTTCCAGATCCCCTTCCCTGCTCTGAACACAGTTTGGGAGAGGACCCTATGCTCCGTAGGGATGTGAAGATACTCTAAAATAAGCATGACCTGGACTGCATCTGAAAGTTTTCCTGGTTCAAGGTCTACAGAGTAACAAAAAGATAATTCTCTGAGAGGTCATAAAGTATTAAAGGTGGTGTAAAGACTTAATAGAGGTGACTGGAAGCCAAAAAATGAAGTATTTGCCTATTTAATTCTCCACAGATGCTTTCTTCTGTTGCTGCCTCTCTGTGGGACTCATTGGAGGCTTGATCTGCTGAACTTATTTCATTAAGTTCAGTTTCCAGTTATGCTAAAGAAAGTTACCACTTTATATGCAGAGTGGTGTTTGCTTATGATTTTACTTTATACCTGACCTAAAGGTATTTGCATGTACAAGTAAGAGTCTTGTCCAAACATTGTGAGGCACCCTTCCCTCACCCTACTTACAGAACATCCCTTTTTGCTTGCAGAACTGTGTAGTAACAAGGCCATAATTCTAATTCTATCTAAGAAGATGCAATGTGTAAGGACTAAATATATGGAAGCTATGAGTTTAAGCAATGACTTACATGTTTTTATAATGTGCTGATTAACGTGATCTAACATTTTCTGTGAGTAGTTGTCTGTAACATTCTTCTCAAGAACCTTTCACAGGTGTACAGGATGAATATAACACGAAATTTAGACAAGTGTCATCTTATGTCTGAATATACCTTAAGTAACTACAAGTAGAAATTAAATATCTACACAAAGCAGTAAACTCATTTTGAATATAAAAATGAGTGCCATTAGCAGCTGGAATTTGCATAGAACCTTTTAAATCTAAACCCACTTTTCTGCACTCAGAAACTGGCAACATATGGTGGCAGAGCATAGAACCAGGCTATATTTAGGCCTGTATGACAGGTGTAAAAACAAATGTTTAGATGAAAGAGGATGAGATTTTTGTTGACACCATATCTGAAAATGTGTATTTTTCCAGAAGTTAACTGCTTGCAGATTTGTCTTCTGGCTAGTGAACAATTTCTTCCTTGTAAGCAGATAAATTCTGTGGGGAAACAGAGCTCTACTTTTGCCAAGAGGATTTAACTATGCTTTTACTAAAAGGTAGTTTGAACCCTTGACATTACCAAAAGCATTAAATGGCCCTTATAGTTATAATGGAAGAAAACAAGCAAATGGGAAAAAAAAAAAACTTTTAAAAACATATGCGGTAGCACAGTTTAAATGTATAATTCTGTAGGCAAACACTGTGGAAAATTCATCACATAAGAAAGAAGGAGTGGGCACGGAGTAATTTCTGTGCTTTACTTGGGGCAAAAGCCTTCCTTGTAGCATACTTGAGTGAAGTGTGCTAGCTAGACACTGGCTTGGTGGGCTTAGTCTGACTAGTAGGCAACTCCTTAGTTTAGTGCTGAATAAAGGCGCTATTAAGAGCTTGGACTGCAGTTTTATCTAGTAAGAGAGAGAAGAAGGAGTTCGGATATGTGACATTGGCAGTAGGGTAGGCAGTTCCCAGCACTCTACATCTGCGGAGCAGATCTGTAAATAACTGGTCTACCTTTTGGTTTCTAAGCCCGCAAGTTGCACCTGGGTAATGCATTCTAGACTGTGCTTGCAACTACTACAGCCTGAAATTGTAAGTTTGTGATTTGTGGCAAAAGAGGCTCTGAAATTGTCAGCAATCAAGCTCCTGTACAAGCAGTGTATTTCCATTGTATTTTAGCAGTGGCACGTGGTCTTGAATATGGTGGATTTTTTTATATGTTTTTCAGGTAGTCTGGAACAGGATTCTTGAATTAAATGGGAAAATGCAGCTAGTCTGAAAAGTAGTATCTTTTAATTTCAGTGGGACCTACTAGCCATTTTCAGTGCTTATGTTTTTACACTCTATTCAGCGTGAAAACTGTAAAAAGCCCCACCCTCCAAAATATTAGGAGCTTTCTTTTAGAAATTCCTTGTCTTTGGTGGTGGGTGAAAAGAGAGGCTGAAAATGTCCAGAGCTGCCATTAAAAAAGCCACTACAGCTGGTTACCCTGACCCACCAGGTAGTACAGGGCTCATGGGCTCTACCCACTGCTCCAGGATCCACCTCAAATCCCATCTCTCATAAGGACCAGATTTGCTCAGCCTTGCCCAGCCACAAAGACTGAATGAAGTGCCTCAAAATCGACCTAGTTCATCTCATGGGTTTCTTTAGTCAGGCTGTATAGCAGCTGGAAAGCTTTGAGAATGTTTTGCTGCTTAATCGTCACCAGCATCATAGTGTCAATTGTCCAGCAACTTCGATCAAACTTACATCTCTCCTTCACAGATGTCTAATCAGTTCCTTAGAAAAAATCCTATAGACGATAATTTTCATTATGTGCCTTTTTAATTGGTTAATTAATTTATTAATATGCAGAACATGTACACAAAACTTAGTCATTAGTAGCACCACATGTTCAGTACAAGCTATATATGTTTGAAAGCTATTTCTGGTGTTTTCCAGGCTGTGTGTCTATTTTCACACAGTGCCATTAGTAAAATTTCACTTGTCCTTCAATGGGCTATGGACATCTTTCCTGCCAGTCTCTGCTTCAGTTGCACAGCTATGATAATTAGACATTGAATTTTTCGTGTCTTCCTTGCATTGTGTTAATGACCTTTGCCTATTGTCACTTGACTATTCATCTGGTCAATGGGAATCTTTTTATACTGGAATGTAAGCTGGCTGAGAGGAAGACCTTTTGTTACATATGGGTATAGCGCTTAGCACAGTCCTCAATCTGGAGCCACCAGAACTCCTCTCTTGAAGTGTTTCAGAGCATCAGAATTTAACACTTCCAGTTTGTATCCAGTTGGCATTATCGTTCTGTTTCAGTATGTGACTGGCTGCTGTTTAAAGATCTATAATAATCAACAAATTTCTGTCTGTGTAAAGCTGAGACAAGCACAATTTAAACAGGAACAATTTAGAAATAAGAATATGGTTTGTTATTCCTTTTCTAGAATATGGCCATCTACTGTGATTTACATAAAAATATATTATTTGTAAGCTAGGAATACTCTAAGTTATAATACCTGCTAGTGGTGTGTATTCATTGTGTGCAATTAGAAGTTTAGGGTGACATACTGTCACCAGAAACAAATGCAATAAATAAATATAAGATCCAGTTTTGCATAAGCAAGGACCCAGTCCTGCTCCGTAAGCCACACAACACCTCTGTGTTTTGAATTGGGCATTTCTTTACTTGCACATCACAGTTAAAATCAGGGTCTTAATGGCAACTGATTATTATTGTATGTACTATAATTAAATTATAGACAGCTTCCATTTTCTACGTGTCTCTCACTGCACATGGGAATAGAGTTGTATTTAATAATTCAAGTACCAATTTTTGCAAAATACGTGCCCTGATCCCAGTTTTTTTCCATTATTACAAAAAGAGCTCAGGTCACAAAATGATCTGTAGTTAGAAAAACCTCACTGTAGCAAAATGTCAAAGACAGTACAGATGAATGAATAAGGATGGCTATAATAAGATATCTGGAATTAGAATAAGTTATGGCATACATAAGGAAGGGAAAAGGAGAGGAAAACAGAGAAAATACACTATAGCAATGCATTACAGCATTTAACGTCAGTCTTGATTACTAAAGCATTGTACAAACCTGGTAGTATCCAGGAGATTGGAATGAACTTTGTAATGATCTAAACCAGCAATATTTTCAAGGAAACATACCTTAACTAGTCTAACCACAGTATGATAAAAAGAGGAAAGCCTTCAGGCGCGTGTCTCTAAACAAACTTTCAACACTATGCTCTGTTTTGAAGCATTATTTCCCAAAAGAGCCGAAACTTTTACAGTATTTTAGAATCATAGAATGGCCTAGGCTGGAAGGGACCTTAGAGATCATTTAATCCAACCTCTCTGTCATGGGCAGGGACGTCTCTCAACTAGATCAGGCAACACATGGGGAGCAAGTGCTACTGCTGACTTTCCGTGTACAATTGCATTTAATTTGGATCGGCTCGTGTCACAAGAATATAAAAAGTATCTGACAACTATTCAGGAGTATTTTGTTATTACCCCTGCAGCCTGTGGGGGACTCCATGCCAGAGTAGGTGGGATACTCCCTGGAGGAGCTGAGGCTTGTGGAGGACCTGGGTGGGAGCAGGGGGACAGTGTGAGGAGGATGGAGTGGCAGAGACAAACTTTTATGGACTGATCACAGCCTCCCATCGCCCTCCCCACGCTGCGCCGTGCAGAGCTGGGAGAAGAGAAGAAGAAGCGGGATTGAAGGAATGAGGTAGAACCTGGGGAAAAGGGAAGGGAGGTGTTGTTTCAGTTTTTGTTTCCTACTGCCTAAATCTGTTTTAACTGGTACTAAATGCAATTAAATTTTCCCAAGAGTAATCTGCTTTGCCCCTGGTGATAAGTGGTAAGCAGTCTCCCCGTCTTTATCCCAGCCCATGAGTATTTCCAACCTATGTTCTCCCTCTGTCCTGTTGAAGAGTGGTTGGGTGGGATTTTGGTCCTTAGCCAAGGAGAAATCCCTACAAACATATCTATTTTTCATAAAGCAGATGAACAGTAATGCAATTTTCCATAAACTAGGATTCAAATGTACATAGATAATTCCTAGTTTTCTATGTTTCTATATTTTTACCTTTTTGTAAGAGAAAGTAATTTTAAACTACTTAGTTATGGTATTTTTTCTTTTCTTCTATATTGGAAGCTCAGAAAGAGCTGAGTAAACATGTCTTCACATTCAGTGATGCAGTTCTTAGAAATGTTTTCATCCTAGTCCTATTTTTCCATTTGCTACAGTGCAGTGTTCAGTTTCTCTATATAAACAGAATATTTGATTGAATTTTTTAATCATGATCTCTCATTCTTAACATTCGTTTATTCAAAGAACCAAACTGGGAACAAAACAAAACAAAACAAAACAAAGAGGCAAAAATGTGTTCTGAGCATTGCAAACACCCGCAAGAAGGCACAGCTATTTCCTGAAGAGCATTTAGCCATTATCAGTCTGCTGTCTGTACACTCTTATGGTCACTGGAAGAAGATACCTTCCTTGTTTCTTAATTGTTGAAAACCCTTTAAAAGGCTTTCCCTTTCCACCTTTTTCATTATTATAACTGCTGCTAAATGTAATTACTTAAAATAAATACGTGGCTCCTCAACAACACTTCTGAGTACGAGTGTAGCCTGATCCACTGCCCTGCGAAGGTGACGTCCGCTGCCCCCGCCGGGCTGTGGGGAGACGTGTTGTGCATCACTCTCTAAAACCCCGCTTGGCTGCTTTCCCAGATCGCTCCCTCCATTCAGATCTGAGTTCTGAACAGATTTCAATTAATGTAACAGGACTAATTAACTGTATAAAAGTAGAGATTTTCTTAGCATTACTGACAATGCATCTATTTAATACTTACCTTGGAAATTCCGTGCTTCTGGTTCCAGAAGAAAAGTACACAAAGCCAGTGGGTTACTGGGGTGAAAATAAGGACCATGAATTCTTTTCTTTGCCTCTGAACCTGAACAAATTACAAAGTTACTAGAAACAAGTAGTCTAATCAGAATGATATACCGTTCTGACTGATTCTCCAAGAACTTTACCAGATAGCCTCTGCTGAAAACAGTATCATACGGAATTGCTGTTTTGGTTTCATAACTGAAGATTATTCCTGTGCTGGTACCTAGCACTCAGACATAAGAACTGTTAAAATAGTCATCATGTACAAAAAAAACCCTATTCCCTGGACTCTTTTTCATGGTAATGTAATATTTTTGTGATCAAGTTTCGATACCAGACAACTTTAATGAAAAGTTCCCTCTATAATTTTGCCTAAATCCTGGTTTGGGGTAGCACTCTGAATGCTGAGGGATCATTTAAACTTCTGATGCGCTGAGGTTGTCATCGAGTTAGTACCTCTTTTTGTTTGGGGGGGGGGCGGGGGGCATCGCTTGCTTCAGGAAAGTGGAGTGTGGCCTGGGTTATGCGAGCTGTTAAACACCATCAGACAGTGACAAGTTCCTATAACCACAGCCTTTTGACACTTGAATTGTGTACCTCAAGTACTTCAATGATTGGTTTTTAGTTTTTTTTGGCTATTAAAGAATATTTCATATCAAACCTGAAAGTCAGTAGTAAAAGAAGGAATGAAAAGATGAAAGGAAGCAGTAACACTTGTTTGTTTCATTTTATTGAATAGTAAACGTCAAGATACGGAAGGAACATACTTTACCAAGAAGAAAATGTATTACTATGCAATAATATGTATCTTTCTAAAAATAGTAGTCTTACCTGTAGCACTAATGTGTTATATTAGTTTTATGTTAAAAAAATTCTACTTAATAAATAAGTATTTTGGACTGCAAACCAGGCATGAAGCCCAAGTTGTAAGTAGTCCCTACAGTCCAGATTCTTTAAACATCTTTAAGACTCTTTAAGAGGGAAATCATCCTAGGAGTCTGGACACATGCAAACTACAGTCCTTCCTGTACATTTAGTGGTTTGTTGGTTTTTTTTTTTTCAGTTGAATTTCATTGCCAGCAACTAAGAAGTAAACTCTGGTATTGGCATTTTCAATCATTTCTTTGTTATTCTGCAGTCTAATCTTTACAGTTTTCTACTTTTCAAAACCACCATTAGAAGTCACTAGGCAGTCACTTCTGACTCGTAGAGGAAAGTGATTTCTTTGAATCTAGTATAAGCCATGGCTATTCAGGATCTAATCTGAATTTTATTCAATAGACAGATTCTCACTGATTTTACTGAGGTTTCAGTCAGACTTTTAAGTGCTGCACAGTGATTCTATGTGTTTTTAGTGGTATTTATGTGAAGGAAAAGGTCCTGACTCTTTGATATGGAGTTTCCTCTCAGCAAAACAGGTGCAAAACATTACTGTTCTGCTTCTCCTCTTTGTGCTGAAGTAAGTATTCTACAAGACTCAAGGTAATAAAACACCGAACAGGTAGGACCAGAGAACAGTTTAAAGACAATAAACTGGCTGGTGGAGACATATCTACTGAAGAGCAGAGCTCCGACTGATAATTAACAATCAATAAGTAACTTCTGAAATGTAGCTAGTAACTCATTAGGAGCCACCTACTGAAATTGCTTACCTGATTAAAGACGTGTGTTTAATGTGTTACGTATCGAACGAGGCTGTTACAAATGTTCAGTTCACGTACAGTGTATGAAAACTTCAATTCTTTTCAAACCACTTCGGAAGAGAAGCTCACAGAAACAAATGGAACCAATGGCCTATGTAATTCTTTTTTTTATTTTCATCTTAGAAAATCAGTTAGACAAAGACAACAAATGTATTTTGCAATCTGTTACTGTAAGTTGAAAAACATTGGCACAGAAGCCAAAAATTAGAATAGCGGTATCAGAAGCTTTACCATTACTGCCTTCAAAAACACAGCAAGCCATTGACAGTATAGGGGATAACAGCTAAGGGACAAGAATGGGAAATATGCACAGAGAAAACAATAAAGGTTTATGTTGTCTTTCTAACAGCATTTCATGTTGTCTATGCACCTATTTTCCATCTTTTTCTAATTTGTATATGACAAGAGCTGTACCTTTTGTCATATAAAAATTGAATCTCTCAATACTGATTTCTAATTCTTCCAACTTCCCCAAATTCCTATAATTTTAAATCCTAAAATTACCAAAATTCTTGTTTAATACCAATGTCATAGTTACTATTCTTTATTTTGACTCAATACGTGATTCAGCGATATATGACTCAATGATCCCAAGGGTCTTTTTCAACCTGAATGATTCTATGATTTTTAATATGGAAATATCCTCAAAAGCACTTATACCTTAAATTCTGAAATTATATAAATTAACTTAGAAAAGTGTATTTGTAAAACAGCATTTTCACATGTGCTACTGCCTCCTTACATATAGATTCTTCTAGTTCTGTCAGTAATCTGCATCCAGGCAGTTTCCCAGTCACTACACACTCCACAGAATCCAGAGTCATGGAACAGTAGAAACGGGAAGTGACCTCTCAGGATCTACTGCAGCCTCCTTGCTCAGAGCAGGTTGCCCAGCACTGTGTCCTGTTGGGTTCTGAGTATCTCCAAGGATGGAAACTCTGCAACTTCTTTGGGCAACTTGTTCCAGTGTTCAACCACCTTCACAACAAAAATGTTTTTGCTTATACTCATTTTTTATGCTGTTTCTCTAAGACTGCTTCAGTTAAGTGCCTGCATAGCTTTCAGATATGAAAGTGCTCCTCAAGAACAAGAGCAAAACAGCAAATCTATTAACAGGTTTCTTACTAGAGCAGGACAGATACACAACAATAAGGGTCAGTGAAGGCTACTATTAAAAAATAGTCTTCTTAAAACATAAATATACTTCTAATTTTAAATACTAAGGAGCATATCCATTACTTCAGATTGAGAAAAAGCAAGATCAAGTAATTAACTCTTAGAACATATTATTCTGGTATTTAGCACTAATTGGAAGAGAGGAGGAAGTACTGCGCAAAATATTATTGGACATATTATTATGACAGCATTTCCGTTATATTTATAGAAAGCTACTAGAAAACACATAATTCTTACTGGCCTTGGTTTTGTTTGCTAATATTTCACCTCAAGTGGGTAACCATGTTACTGGTAACCGCTACCCAACGAAAGTCTAGAAAGAAATCATGCTTGCAAGTCAGAGTTTATAACTCCAAATTCCCATCCCAAGGATAATGTGTGCTTTTCTTCTGTTCAGCTTCCAGGTTTACCCTGGAGACCCTAAATGGTTCTGGCTTGAGAACAAACTTGTCTTTTCTTTAGATCATGATTTAAATTATACCCAGTCAGAATTATTTCAGTGTATTTCCAGTGAGACTTATTTCAAGTTTAGTTTTGTTTTGTTGATTGAGGAAAAAAAAATGGTATTTTTTCACTCTAAGTTTGAGAGGTTTGTATTCCATTTTAGAGCCCTTCACACCCTTTCCAACTGACACAAACACATGAATGCTCTAAAAGGGGTTACTAAGGAAACCAGAAACTATGGTAACCTAGACTAGAAGCACTCTTATTTGTCCAAGGAGAGGAAAAGGAAAATTCAGGCAATGCACACAGCAGTCACATTGAAGGTCCTGATCTTTCCTTTTCCCTTCAGCTGCAGCAGAGATTCTGTTTCTCGTATTGCCCTTCAAGCAAAGCTGCTAAACCAGAGTTTTGACTTAGATAAAAAGAGGAAAACATCACTGCATAATGTACATGAACATACTTATTGTTAAATGGATTTGGGCAGTATTACTACCCTGAACTGGTAAATGTATTTAGTTTTTCCTTTTATCACTAGGTCAAAACCCCTTTTCACTTAAGTTATTCTAGTATTAGCAGCTTGGTCAGCAATGCACCACATTGCCTGTGTTTGCCTTGATGAGTAAGGTGTTGCGTTAGCAGTAATCTTCACGGAACCTCTTGTCAAAACTATCGCCCTACATGTGTTTATACTCACTTTTAGTTTTGTTGTCATAAAAGTGTTACTGAATAAAAGCCACAGAGAACTAGCAAATGCTCTATGATTACTAAGTAATGGTGCTTCATTAGAAATGAAGGAAGCCCAGAAGCTCATCAAACTAGTCAGGAGATATTTCAGTTGTGGCTTGTAAAAACAATCCTGTTGCCACTGAACTCAGCAACAAAACACACTCCAATTGCAGGGCGTGCAACAAAATTTAGTAACAGATAAAAATATCAGATGTCATAGTAATGGAAGAGTTTAATCTTGAGCATGTTCATTCCTTGAAAGCTTTGTGGGAAGTGAGAGCTGTTTATGCTTCAGGATAAGCTTATTCACTTATAAACAGGGAAATACAAGCCGCCTATGGCTGAATACGTTTGTGTATCTTTGCTAATGGTCTGATTCAGTAAGCCAGAATAGAATATTGAACAACACCAACACAGATAGATTTACTGAAATTAGTGAGATTGTTCCCATGAGGTCATTTGAATGAAGGTTACAGCACTGGACCTTGTGTTAGCAAAAAGTGTAAGTTGTGTCAGAAATAAATGGCTGCACTGTTCAACATAATGCTTAATGTGTTTGTACTAGAAATTGCTGACATCAAGTACTTTCTTAAGTGAAGCATCTAGAGAAGAAAGTGGCTTTCTTATTTAAGAAAGAAAAATAAGTAGATTTGTAAAAGTTAGTGCTCTTTAAATATGGTTTCTGGAAAATAAAAAAAAAATGGGAGAAGAATTAGGAAAGAAAATGAATCAGACTAGCTATATCAGTAGATGTGGTCATCAGTAGCAAACTGAGTAGCATCACACACAAAATGGTTGTTGCCTGGAAGAATGTTCTGAGCAGAACTGTGGCATTTTGTGCATATAAGCTAGGGAGACAAGAGAAAATGTGAAATCCCTCCCATTTAGCATGTCCACTTCAGAGGTAGCCAGGATTTTGTTGCTATAGAGAGGGAGGAAGCTGACCTGTGCTGAATGTACACAGAGCTTTTTAGTCACACAAGCAAAACTGCAAGAGGTAGGGAAAAAAAAGATCTGATGCTAACAGATTAAAGGAGTTAATTAGATGGGGAAGTCACATTACAAGGGACACGAAGTCCTCTTTGCTCTGTACATGAATTATGAGCTGAGGCTGGCAGTACATATTTTGTTAGATTAGCAAATATTTACAAAGTAAACTGTGGTTCAGAGGACATGAAATGTGTGAATTAGATATTAAAAACATACCTGAAATATGACTGCTATAATTTCCTAATTAATATTTTACTGGGTGGGTTGACTGTCTCATATGGAGAACTATTTTCCATAGCCACAATTTAGATGAATGTTATTCTTGCTTTGACAAACACTTTGATTGGGGAAAGAAAAAAAAAAAAGAAAGCTAATGCATATATTGACTAGAACAAATGATTTTATGCTAGGTCCATTTGTACTACATGTGATATGCTAATATGGACAATTTGAACCAACAGTGTCACTCCCTGTTTGCATTTGCAGATTAAAACTCTTGTTTATGCAACCGTGGGGCACAGATTACAAAAGAGATGATGTTTTTGTGCTGAAAGTACTGCAGAAACCCCACTATCTCCTCTTGCTTGGGGAGCACGTGGGTCTTGATAGGAGCAACATTAAAGTTAGAGAGTGGAAAGTGGAGAAAGCAAATTAAAAGCCTCCATAATCCAGATGTACCAAAGAAGGAGGAAAGTCTCACCTGAGATCTTCGGAGAGGGAGAAAACTTGCTTTGCTACTCACTGAATCTGTAGAGGGAGAAATGTGAGAGATGAAAGTACAAAGGGAATTTGTTCCACAAACCTGCAGACAGAGCTGTAGAAAAGTGTTTAATAGTCTTCTTGATGACTTGCCAGGCTTGACTTACTTATCTGTCCTCTTCCCTGTTAGTGGAAGGGAAGAAATAAGATACAGATACAGAAAATAATGGGTTTCCTTATAACTTCCTTCCTTATTAAATCTTTCTGCTGTTATACTGTATGTCTCCTGTAACAGCATGATAGAACCTGCAAGTTCTCTTTAAGCTTTGTCACCTATTATGATCAATGTTAGCCATAACTTCTGGTTCTGTCTTTCTGAGTGTTTATGATATTGTGCTTTTACTCTGTCATACATGGTAGCTGCATTTTCTCAGGGCAAGTTGTAGCTAATCTGTAGCTAATCTGAAAAAATAGGGAGCTTAATTTACTGCTGGAGGCTTGCTTTTGTTGCCTTATGACTGAGTAGTTTAAACTTTCAGGAGCTGGGAAGAACTACTGGTTGTAGTATGTAGGGACATAATGTATCCTTGAAAAGAAAAACAATGCTGTCTTTTGCTTTAATAAGTCCATGCAAAAAAAATAATCGTTTGATTCCTTGCTTTGGCTGTATCAGTCCATTTTAACACCATTCCCTTTGATGTCTGACTGATTTATCTTGATAGTTTAAACCAGGCCTATTCCCTAACTCATTGCCATAATTTAGGTGGCCCATTGCAGTTTTCCTGCACATAGATTTCATCTTCTAAATTTAACCATTTAATTTTCAATATTAAACTCTGAGCAAAAAATGGGGAGGGAAAGTAAAAGCTGATGTCATGGATGTGCACATTTTTCACTTCTAGCATAAAGAAAATTCAGCCTCTTTCCTGGGGCATAACAGGAAGTTTTAAGAGCACAAACAGTTCATGACTGTTAAATGGACTTTTGACAGTTTATGACTGTTAAATGGATTTTTGCTACCTATTGATATTCATGTTTCCAGACATATTTTTCATTTTAGATTCCCTGTTACTTCTGGCTACAGCTACAGAAGGTGATGAGACTACTAGTCAGTCAAGTGTGGATAACTTTAATTTTCTGAAGCATCTAAAATTTTCACCTATGTTTGTGTAGCTGAACTCTTCACAATCTTTATAGTAGTATACAGAATGAAGCTTACCTGTTGAATTATTTTTTCTGTTGAATATCTGCTATTAGTGATTGTCCTGAGTTTGAGCTAAAACCCAGTCC
>NW_009702546.1:0-893 GCF_000703405.1 Apaloderma vittatum
AAATCCCCAAATTGCCCCTAAATTGTCCCCAAATTGTCCCCAAATTGCTCCAAATCACCCCAAATTGTCCCCAAACTCCCCCAATTGCCCCCAAGTTGCCCTCAAATTGTCCCCAAATTGCCCCTAATGTCCCCAAAATCCCTAAATTGCCCCAAATTGCCCCCAAATTGTCCCCAAGTTGCCCCAAAAGTCCCCAAATTTCTCCCAAGTTCCCCCCAAATCACCCCAAATTGTCCCCAAGTTGCCTGAAATGCCCCAAAATTGTCCCCAAATTGCCTCAAATGTCCCCAAAATCCCCAAATTGCCCCCAAAATGCCCCAAATTGTCCCGAAGTTGCCCCAAATATCCCCAAGTTGCTCCAAATTCTCCCCAAGTTGCTCCAAATGTCCCCAAAATCCCCCAAAATGCCCCAAATTGTCCCGAAGTTGCCCCAAATATCCCCAAGTTGCTCCAAATTCTCCCCAAGTTGCTCCAAATGTCCCCAAAATCCCCCAAAATGCCCCAAATTGTCCCCGAATTGCCCACAAATTGCCCAAAATTGCCCCCAGTGGCCCCCAAATTGTCCCCAAATTGCCCCAAATGTCCCCAAAATCCCCAAATTCCCCCCAAGTTGTCCCCAAGTTGCCCCAAATGTCCCCCAATCTCCCCAAATTGCCCCAAATTGCCCCCAAACTGTCCCCAAGTTGCCCCAAATGGCCCCATTGTCCCCAAGTTGCCCCCAAAATGTCCCCAAGTTGCCCCAAATGTCCCCAAATTCTCCCCAAATTCCCCCCAAGTTGACCCAAATGTCCCCAAACTCCCCAAATTGTCCCAAAATCCCCAAACTGTCCCAAATGTTCCCCGAACTCCCCAAATTGCCCCAAAAATGCCCCAAATTGTCCCCAAATTGCCCC
>NW_009702547.1:0-44145 GCF_000703405.1 Apaloderma vittatum
CTCTACTGGTGGGGGGGCACTGCGGGCTCAGGGATGCGCCCCCGGGGGTGTCTCCCGGCTTCTCCTTCCCCCTGGTCGCCCCCCGGGTGTGCCCCGCACCCCGCCGGCGGCACCTGGGTAAGCGCCGGGGCCAGCTCCAGGTGGAGGTAGTGCTCTACGGCTGCGAAAAGCCGCGCGGTTTTGGGTTTCCCTATGTTTTTGTTAATAATGGGGAGAAAAAAAAAAAAAAGGCAGCAAAACCAAACAACGCTCCAGAAACTCTTGCCCCTCTAGTTACTTTGTGTTGCTCGGGTTTACGGCCGTTCGGCCCTGCCTCTCCCCTTCTTGCACCCAGGGCAGGCTTCTGGCTCAGCTCATTTCTGTGCAGAAGATCGCTTTGAAGTGCTCTCGGGCATCTCGTAGTCACTGGCAGAGGTCTTGGGTTTGCTAAGCCCGGTTTTGGAAATGGGATGGCACGTAAGGAAAACTTGTCAACAGGCTGTCTCACAAAAAAAAAAAAAAAAATGTTTCGCATGCCAAAACATCAACCGTTCAATTGTGGCTGCAATGCCGAATATTTAATTGACAGACGCAGGCAGGGGAAATCAACTGGCTTCCAACAAAGAGATTAATAACGCAACAGCACGTGAGTTTAATACTCCAGACACCACAGTCTTTAAAACAATTGTTTCTGCTTAGAGCCCGTTTTTTTAAAGACTGTCAGTTTGGTTTAATTTTTATGTAGTTTATTGATCATCTGGTGTATATTACGAAGCACTAATACATTAAGAAGAGAGGCATGGTTTTCTCTTTATATTCCCACAAGAATAGAGGCCAGTGCAGAAAGCTTCATCTTGTATCTGGAAAAAATAAAAATACTTGATATGCCATATACACAACTAATATAAGTAGAACCATAGCTAGCTTAACTTACCTCCCTTACTTAAACAGAAGGTTGAATTCCTAGTAAAACAGCTCCTAGGAGTCAGAACTCTTAAACTTTTATATATGCAAGTTTTCTTAACTTCAGGCATTTCTGGCATCAGTAAGTGCAATTTGAATGGGTAAAGGGTTTGTCTTCCCCTTCTCTAGACTAAGAGTCCTAAGTGAAAAAGCAATTAGTTGACATCTGTTATTCCACTTGTGATAGTTTGGGTAAACAGAACTTATCAAGCATCACTGGAAGGTATTGTTAGCAGGGAATAATGCGATACAGCAAAAACTGGGTTGCTTTGTTTCACGTTACTACAGGTGGAAATCAGAAGGTAAACACCAGAGTTGATGGTGGGGCTGGTTTTCTCCTCTTTTTTTTTTTTTTATATGTGTGAAGAGCATTTAAAAGTACGAGCATGAATTCAGCAGCTGAAGAAAAGTTTAGATCTGACTGGTCACTGGCAGGTGAAGAGCACAGGTGGGACGTGGGAAGGGAGGTGATTATATGATGGAGAGCCCATGATGTGTGTTTGGGGATGGGCTTTCCAAATACACCCAGACCAGTAGTATCAGACGTGTTGATGGATGACTGAGCATGAGTTGCTGTAAAAGCCAGCTGCCCCACTGGCAGGAGGCTTGGCTTGCTCTTCTCTCTGCCTTTTGCTAGGGAAGACTAAGAACTTGCAGTTTCCAAGTACGCAAGAGAGAGTTGGACAGATATAAGTTAATTGGTATTTACACGTTCAATAAAAAAATGAGTCCTACGTAAGATAGTGAGAAACAACTGGGTGGAAATGACTTGCTTTAAGGTGGAGGTACTCAGTAGAGGTCTTCTGCTGGTGCATGTAAGCACGATGCCAGTGGCCTCCAGTGCAGTTAAACTGAGTTATGCCTCTTGAGCGGCTGCCTCAAGACACTCAGAGTACCAGGGAAACAGAAGGCTTTTTCTTATTTGAGGGCTGCTTTAGGAAATATTAAAACAGGCCATTTGATTTGCAGAGGTCTGTGACGCTGCGTTGGCTTCGGCTCCAGGTACAGCTGTAATTCTGACCTGGGTTGGTTTTCTGTGAGGAGGGGAAATTGGAAAGAATAAACTATGTCCGAAATGTTTTCCAGAAATGACACAGGTCAGCTCTCTGTGAGGCGGTAGATGTGTACAAACCCTTCTTTGTTTACATACAAATTTAAACAAATTACCCAGGAGACAATTATCATAAACATCTAAGAAAGACGGAATAAGTAAAGAAGAGCTATCAGGAGCTTCCTTCAGCTTTAATTTGGTACGAGTCGTTAAATCCACTTTTGCCTTTCATCGTTTAGTACAATGATTTTCTTGATACAAATCTTCCCCTTATGCATTTGTTATCTTCATTCCTTGAGGATCGCGGGGAGCCAAGGTGTCAAGTTGTTCGCACAAATGTGTTGCTGGTGGAGTAGGTTGGATGAAGATCTACTGAACCAGACCCCCTATTTTTCCTGCATTTCCAACTTGGGTTGGGTTGGCACAGAGTTGAATATTTTGGAATACCCTACTCCTCTAATGAGTGCACTTGGCACTCGCAAAACCCTGGTTTCTTGCATGAACAAGAGGTTTCATCACCAACACTGTGAACTTCCCAGAAATTTCACATTGATGCTTAACTCGGTGAAAGAGGCAGAAAAGAACTGAGTGTGCATTTATTAAAGCAGGTCATCCGAGGGGGGGAAAATAACTTTCTCCATCTGCTTCCTCCTCTCGGGAGGGCTCTGTTTAGAGAATTAGAAGATGCTTCCTGAAATTGTTAGGGCTGCAGGCAAGCCTGGTGGTGTGGAAGAGTCCCCTCTGCCCTGTCCCTGTCTCGCTGGTCACCACAACACATCCGAAAATGCGATTGAGGACCTTGGCCGGGGCGGCCTGAAGTTGCCTTTGCTAAGCCGGTCGGTGTCCTCACATTGCTGAGCAATGGGGAACTCTGAGCAGCAAAATGAGATGTGTGGTGGGGGAGGACCTCACTCCACCTTCATCTGGTCCTCCTCAGCCCAGTCGCAGCCCCAGCCCTTTGCCAGGAGTTTCTTGCACCTCTATGCCCAGGGCATGGAGTCGTTACTGGGAGGGGGTCTGGTGTGACCCTGGCTGGGGCAGATCCCCTGGGGCAGCTTTCCCTCGTGCCATGGGGTTTTGCTGCCCAGATGCTGCAGCCAGCCACCACCTCTCTGCAGGGGAGACATGGGCCAGATGGGGAAAAGCCTCTTGCCTTGCCCCTTGGGGTAGAATGCTTTGAAGCCTGGCCCCACAGATGTAGCATCTAGGGTTAAAAAAAAACAACAAACAAACCAGGGCTGAGAGGACTTATTTTTTTTTTTTTCCTTTTTTCCACCCATTGGCTGGGACTGCCTGTGTTCAGCAGCCACCTGCGCTGTGCTGACGGGCGCTAAGTCGAGCGTTTAATCTCGGAAGAGGGGAAGGCTGTGTCAGCAAGGCTGATAGGGCAGACAAGGGTCTTCGGTAGCTTGTATTTGCGCAGCTTGTGCAGGTAGAACAGCTTCCAAAAACTCCTGCTTGTGCTATAAATTAGAGGGTTTTCATTTGGCCAACCTGACGTCCTGGAAATTGGATTTATGGAAGCATATGTTTTGAGCTGGTGAGATGTAAACTGCCCAGAATATACTGCCCTCCTTATTTTCTGTCTCTGATTTAATTTTGCCTCTTCTGTCAATCCTAGTTAATCTGTACAACACAAATTTTACTGTCTTTGGGAGGTTGTGAAGCAACAGATGGATAGGCCTCTTACAACTTTTATATCTCTTCAGCTTTCTCGCAAATTTGGCATCTCCTCTTCTGTAGCGAACTTGATGCTAAAATGAACGTTGGAAGTAAATATTTACACTAGCATGACCTTGACGTGTTTACATAAGTGGGGTTATAATCTTATAATTTGGGCTAACAGTTTAGATTACTCTTAACTTTCTTCTGTGTAGAAAATTGTTGTCGTCCAGCATTCAGAAGCAAAAAGGGTTTGAGCTCCACTGGAGACCCTGTTGCTCCGTCACAAAAATTGGCTCAAATAGGCCGGGGATTGTCATTTAAGTGTAAAGAGTGGGAGGAATTAAAGATGAGGGATGAGGTTAGAGTTATTTGGATGGTGTAAAGCTGAATTTGATGAGCTAAGCAACTTTGCTTTGTTTGGGTTGGGGTTTTTTATTTATTTTTAAGACTATCCTGCTGTGCAGGGCTCACTTGTCGCGTAGGTAACATCTTTCTGTACGCTCCTGGGAAAAACTGCTGAGCTAACCCTTTTTTATTTTAAGCGAGGGATGACGAGCTCCAACTGTACTAAACCAGCCAGGTGGTCCCAACATCTTGGCATTGTCTTCTCCATGCTGTGTCTTTTCCGTGTTGGGGAGGACTGAATCCGCACCACACGTGAGAAGCTGCATGGGTGGAGAGTCGTCATCGTGTTTTGAGCATCCCTAGGTGGGGTTGGGTCGTTAATGTTTGTATATCGCTTATCGTAATATCGGTAGGATCTCTTGGCAGCCGCAAGCTCCCTTCGAGGCAGCAGGGTCTGTCTTGGGGATAGCTGATCTGGAAGTTCTTTTAAGAAAGCCAGGTTTGAAGAAGTTGCATCTTGACATGGGGTTGTACCCCACCATAACTTGGGAGTAAAGCTTTTTTTGAGCCTTGAAAATATTCTTATTAAACCAACAGTCTCCATCGAAGCGTGATACCCATTCTTAGTTTTGCTCCTCTCTTGAAGGACCAAAAGAGCCAAAGATGACGGGAAGAGAAGGCGAGAAATAAAGAGAAATATTTTGGCGGTGTTTAAAATACACTTTTGTTTTTTTCATGTTAGCTTTATGAAAACAAAAAAAAATCCTATCAGGAGCAGGTTATTAGTGACAATTATACTTGAGGTGTTAATTGCAGAACGAGGAAATGCTGTACCTATGGCAGACAGAGTCCTCGGGGGTATAAATCTCCTGGCTTTCCCAAGTTGGTGGAATTTGGCCAGCCTGAAGATGTGTCTCCAGGAAAGCAGAATTATGTGCAACTGCTTCATGGCCAGAAGTGCTTTGAATCTTCTGTACCTGCTGCTGACACAGGCAGGAGATGGGATCACAATTACAGTAGATGACATTTATTTTTTTAATTGTCTGTTTGTAGCGAGCAGAGAAAATAATATAAACATCACTCCCAGATCAAACAGCTTATTTTTATACCCTTTAAATCTCAATTTAATATGCATGCCTCTCTTGGGCTGTTTTGGTCTGACTTTGTTTGTCTAGATACAGGCTGATGGTGTATCCTCCAGATGCTTGTGCCTCCGTATGCTGCTCCAAGACAGTTTGCATACCACAGCTGGGGAACCTGTGCTGCATGGGCACAGTCTTGCAAACTAGGGCTCTTCTTTAACGCCTGCATCTCGGATAGGAAGGGTGTTTGCGTGCCTCCATCTCTGTCTGAAATGACTTATAAGAGGCGAGACAAAAGCTCTACGCCATAGCTTGCTCCAGCAAAGCAGACTCCATCCTCTCCATTTCCTTCATACAATGCTCGCACTTCATCCATGGGTAATCCAGAAGGGACCGTTGTGGTCGCCCAGTCTGCCTGCTCCTCGAACAAGGGCATGTCTGTCGAAGGCAGCATGGGGAAAAGCAGCAGCCTTCAAATCTTCCTACCCCAGCATCCGAATGGCAGCTTCCCCCAGCCCCGTGCATTGTACAAGTGCTGTCATATTATTTTTTTTCTTTTTTTTTTCCTTCTGTTCTTTTTGCTCTGGTTTCTAGAGTTGTTTTGGAGTTTTTTTGATAGGTCAAAAAAAAAAAACAGCTGAAAATGAGAATCAAGCGAATGATAAAGCCTCAGAAAAATGAGGCGAATTAAAGTAATTCGGCATTTATTCTTTAATTATATTAAGTCAGTTTTCTGAATATACTTCATGATGATTTTTCTTTTTTTTCACTGACTGGTGCGGCCAAAATATGCTGGTACAGCAGAGGCTAAATCTTCCCCCTGTCTGCTGGCTTTGCAGATACCTTGGCTGGGAGGGCGTCACCGAAAGTTGGGAAGAGGCTGCCCTGCCTGTAACATCATCTGAGAAGATGATGTGTCCCCTGTCCATCTCCTTGTGGATCAGTGTGGCTCCTTTCTAAGAAGGGCATTCGTATCCCTTTCAGAGCCACCCCATCTAGTCCAGTTTTGCGCTCTCACATGACATCTACCTCGGAGAAACACTACCTGCTCCACAATTTTAGCAGGTGGAAAGCTCCTTGGTGCAGATCGAGTGTCTGTGTCCGGGGCTATGTTGGAGCAGCTGCTGGAAAGTTATGCTCAAGAATCCCTTCTTGCCTTTTAGCCACACGCGATGGCTTAGTTGTAACGGTGGGATCATGATCAGTAGCTGCTCCTCAAGGGGCAGAATGTCACCAAAAAAGAGGAATTCAAAGTGTCTTTTGATGCTAACCCTTGGAAAACTTGCCCTAAGCATGAGTTTGTTGCCAAGACAATATATTAATGAATTTGAAAATCAGGTTTGTCCTATTGGATTTCGAGGTATCAAAAATTGCTATAAGCTCCATCCTTTCAAGCTGGTCACGTAAGTGGGCTTGGCTTTCACATATTGGATGTTTTCAAGACACAGTGTTGAAAACTGACTCTCTGCATCAAGTAAATGTTATAAGCAGAACATGTAATTGAACTCCAGAGCTCCTGATGCTCTGAAAATTCTTGTGCTCTTCATGGCGTGTGTTCTTGTTCCAGAGTTGCCTGTAGATCACACCCAGATATGAGCTTGTCTTATCTGAGCATATGGTGCTCTCAGTCAGGAGCTGCAGGGCTAGGCTGGGGCTGCAAGCCAAAGTCCAAATGAAGCCGCTGTTGGTCTGACAATGCTGATGACACTGAATTAATGGAGAGTGTTCATAATCCTCTAGTACTTTCCCATAATTTTTCATCCCTTACTCGAAAAAAAGTTGTGTTGACTGTAGCACAGAGAAGCTTCGAGATGCCTCCAGCCTTTCTGATAAAATATATCAATGGGTTTATCCTATGGTGCTTGAGAGACACAGCAAATTGAGGCTGGATTGGCATTGCTGGGCTAATCCAGACCTTACCCTGAACACCAAAGGTAGCTGGGTCATGGAGCTGTCCTTCCCTGCTTTGGGAATTTGCAGATGGCAGGCTGTTACCTCTTGGAGCTGCTTCACCTTCGCTGGTTGGAGGAGCTGAAAACAGCATGGTTCTCTCTTCTGCAGATTTAAACACAAAAAGTGAGAGTTACCGGTTAGTGGTTTTGGGCAGTCATCCCTTTCGAAACAAATGATGCTCCCTTTGAGAGCTCACTTCTCCCAGGAGTGTCAGGGTTGCAGCCTGCTGCTGCGCAAAGGAAGTGACAAGCTGCACGGCATCCTGTAATTAGCTGTCTCCTGGTTTTACTGAAAATTAGTGAGAACGAAAGCCATTTATGAAAGCTTTTACAGCAGTACTCCTGTGTTTGATCATGCATGCATGGGAGACAGGTGCTGCATGCGGATATTAATTGCATTGCCGTTAATTCAGCATGTGCTTATGCAAAGCTGAGACATCATCGCGTGCCTCGAAACGTCCAGCCGCTGAACTTGAAAGCCAGTGTGCCAAATGGAGCCCAGGCTTCCTCTCTTCTCGATGCTTAGCAAGTTATTTATGACCTCTATTTTGGGGTGGTGTGATGGACCTTTCTTTAAGCTTGGCTGCAAGGCTCAGCTTGAGGCTGGCGAAAACGAGCAGCCAGCTCCAGCCCTGGTTATCGTTCCTCCTCATGTTGACAGTGAAGACTCTGCTCTGGTCTTGCTCTGCAATTTTAGAGCTTCCAAGGCCTTTATACAAAACCCATCGCTGTTCAGGGTGTTAGTTTCCACAGGAAGAGTGGAAAATGTGTGGCAAAATGCTGGTAAGCAGGTCTGGTCAGCGGATGCCGCCGAGTGCATTCATGTTCTGCGTGATGCTCATGGAGTAATTTTGGATGGACTAATTTTGGATGGACGGTGAGCTGATGGCAGGCAGCAAAACTCCTTTGAAGTTGATAGCTGTGAATCAATTTGGTGTTAGCAGGTTTCTGAAGCTGCTCTTTGATCACGGATCAGAGGGCCCCTGCTTTTTGGGGGAGCTGCTTCTCCCTTCAACTGCTGGGTTGCAGGCCAGCTGAAGCCCCAGAGGAGTCCTGTGCCTTGGTCCTGCCCAGGCATGTCCAGGGGAGGTTTGTGCCTCTGGGAATTTCTAATCTAAGGAGACAGGGAGCATGAAGGAGCATCACCTCCATGCGTGGGCAGGCAGCTGGAGCCTGGTAAGGGCACACTTTGAAGGTGCTGTTTCCGTCACGGATGCACTCAGGTACCCAGTGGGACTTTTGGAGCTGCCGGGGTACCTCTAATTCCTGACAGTTTCAGTGAAGCTGCAAACTTCAATGCTTCTACCAGTCCTGCCAGGGCATTGTCAGCCTCCGAGGTATCTTTTGAAATCAGATCCCCAGCAACATGCAACTGTGGAGGAGAAGTCTGCAGCTCCCAGGCTGAGGCACGTCCCTAGGACACTAGATGATCTCTTAAGTTCCATTCCAACCCAACCCCAACCAGTCGATGATGTTATGACATGTGTACACCTGTCCCTGAGCTTCCCACCTCAATTTCTGTGAAAGCTTCCCCGGATGGCTCCATTCCTGCGTTCTGCAGAAAAGCAAAAGAACCGTGTATCACCTGTTGCAGCGGGACCTAGCTCATCTGTTCCCGAAACATGAGCTGAAGTTTTTCTGGTTAAGGATATGACGGGGAAAGTGCACTAAGACATCTGCCGATTGTGGATGCATAACACAAATGTCTAATTCTCAAAGGGAGGGCTTGGAGGGGGCTTTAGCCTGCTCCTGCTTGCCAAGCTAAGAAAAAATTCCCTTTACTGCCTGATCACTAGAGGCTAAGTTTTCAGTAGAGGCCTCTTTTTTGTTGTTGATGTTCTTTTGTTTCGTTATTTATTCTTGTAAAAGTTTGCAGCATCAGTGACTATCTTATCAAATAATTCTGTATTTTTTTCCCATAATCTGGGACTGTTGTTTTTTTTTCATCTTGACCATCCCTGCAGCTTTAGCATGCAGCTGTCATTCTGCTGCAGCTCCCACAAAGCAGCTGAAAACCAAGGTAACAGCAACATTTTGAGTGAAGGGGATGAAATGTGGAATAGGTTCAGCGTATTTCTTTGTCATTGTTGGAGTCCTATTCAGTCTGGAGCTGAATAGGAGGCTGATTAGCATGTGGAAGCATTTCTAAAGCACTGGACTGTGAGGTTTGGGTGGTTTTTTTTTTCCTTAAAGGAGAAGTTTTTGTGGCATTTTTTTTCTGACTGAGCTGGTAGGAATCTTTGTCAAATGCATAACCCATGGAAAACTCAAACACTGTTTTAGAGAAAGCCTGTTTTGATAAATTACTGCATGCGTGGAACCAAGTGCCCAAAGCTCGTAGAGCTACTGCAGGGTCCTGGGGTGATGCATGTTTCAAACAGCCAGGCAAGTGGGATAGACCTTGGGATGCATCTAGGTTGTGGATATAACAACAGGCACTTTGCTTTTGCTCTTGCCGAAGTTGTCTGCAAAAGCGGGCATTGCTTTACAAACTCAGTCTGAAAATCCACCTGCTTAAATGCTCAGTGTTTTGCTTTCACAGAGAAAGATGTAACACTGAGGCCGACTAAAAGAGCTAACTGCAAGTGAAAAAAACAACTTTTCTCCGATGAAATTGCTGCAAGTCCTGGGCCTGAGATTGGTTTTGGAAAAGAGGGTTGTTTTTCCCTTCGGTGTCGGGGCAAGGTACGGAACTGATGTTCCCATTGCAATCTCTTGTTGCAAGACGTGCTGTGTTTTGCTCTGAGTGGTAACTGAAATTATTGCCTTGGTATTCTTTGTGGGTCTTGGGTGGGTCTGTGCTAGGAGTACTGTATCTCCTGCCCTTTGTGGGTTTGTGAAATTTTGGGGTGCCTGCAAGCCCTGAGGGTTGGAGGACCCCGTAGCACGCCAGGAGCTGTATGGGTGTAGCACACTTGAGCTTGCAGACAGAGTGGGCAGTGCAGGAAAATGCATTTAATTTCTGGATGCAATGAGTGATGGACTTGAGGGAAGCTCATGGCAGCAGTTGGAGTCAAACCCTCTTGGTGATGCATGTATGGACCAAATGCGGTGCCTGGGTTTCTCCAATGCCTTGTCTAGTTTTCTTTCGATTATTGTAGATTAAGGGAGGGGAAAAAGTGCCTCTTCGCTCACTGCTGTGCCTTAATGGAGGCTATTGAAGGCTGATTAAAGCTATTGTTTAATTAAGAACTTAGCTCCTCTGTTCACGATTCACGATTAAAGGATCGTTTGAAGTAATCCTGCAATACTTTTTTTCTTCTCTCCCTCTCTCCTTTAACGTGAAGAAAGTTCCTAGCACTGTACGTGCCCCAGTCCCGAGGTTTTGAACGCTATTACAGGACCGCAAACCTGCTGGCGAATCTGGCCGCTGCCAAAGGCATCCGAACATTAAAAAGCCCTGCAGAGGGGTGGGAGGGAGTTCAATCTCAGGATACGCTGATTTGGAAAGGGAATCCAAACAAAGAGGCTTTTCAGCAGAGGCTGAGGCTTGGCTTCTCTCAAGGGTAGCTTGGGCTTGGGGAAGCATCCGGGAGGCGGCGAGCGGAGCAGGAGTACATGAGCTGGATGCCGCGCAGTGTAAGGTTTCCCAGCACAGCGCGGTTTTGTGTTACAGGCTGGGGAGCTGGCTGCAAGCGCTCCTCTCTTTTCATTATTTTTTTTTTCCTCCTCCTTTTATTTCTGTTAGAAACAAAGGGGAGGTTTAGGCTTCTTTTTTTAATAAAAGGAAAACAAAGGTTCCCATCCCCTGCAGGTTTGGCCATGCCTCTCACTGTTGATGCTGGAGGGGGACCCGTCGGTGTCTCCGACCTGGAGAAACCTTCTTTGCTGGGTCCCACGCCGGTTTTGCAGGGAGGTTTTATTTTGCTCAGAAAGCAGAGCCCTCTCGCAGTCTCGCCAAGGGCAGTCTGGCAGGAGCCTGTGTTGCTGAGGGGACGGGCACCTCATCAAGAAGGGTCTGGCTCAGATAAGGAGAAGTGAAATGAGGTGGATGCCGGGGCACTTTCTTCACAGTAGAAGGGATGCAAAGTGGGGTGCACACTCACCGGATCCCCTGTCCCTCACAGTGACATCTCCAAATGCCACCACGCTCTTGAGAAGTTCCAGGGAGAGCTGAGCAGGGAGGAGGTGCTACCAACCATCACAACCAACCAGTTGGGGTTTTTTTTTTGTTGGGGTTTTTTTTTTTTATAGGCACCAGATGGTTTTAATAGAGGAAAGCTGAACTTCTTATGACCCTTCTCCACAGACGTTGTTTGTTGTTTTGTAATTGTGGCCAGGACAAAACCATGTCCCAGAACCTGCAGTGAGTGTGTGAGCTTGTTGCCTGGTGGCTTCTTCTGCCCCGCCATGGGTTGTCCCCCTGCTCTGCACTGCCCCTACACTCCTCTGCCTGCCCTGCTTCCAGATTATCTGAGGGAAGCTGCTGGGCATGAAAGACTTGAGGCTTTCCACCGATCCCCACTTAAAGAGATTAGCAAGAGTACAAATTGGAGAAAACCGAAACATCTAAAAGCAAAGCTCAAGGAAGCAATAAAATGTCAGACCATGTTTTCTCTTCTCGTTGATTAAAAATTCTCCTGATAAGCAAGAAAGCTTTCATGGCTGGACAAGACCTGTATCATGTCAAATGCTGTGAAAGGTTTATTAGAAAGATAAAATTGGGTTGTGCTTGCGGCCCTTCTGGCGTGGAGTTATCCAACATTGCTGAAGGCATTTTGCAGTGGTAAGGGAGCAAGAAGGGGGATGGAGGGAGAAATGGCTTCTCTTGTGGAAAGGGGAAAATGTGTAGAAATTGAGGTGTCTGGAGTGGGAGATGTGTGTGTCTGGACGCTGAACAACTGGCAGAAAAATTAACACAGAAGCTGGCTGTTGGGGAAAGCTGTGTGACAAACGTAAAGGAAGAAGAGCAAAAACCATGAAATTGTTCTAATGACGATCTCTGGGGGTTATACGTATGTCCATAATGCATCCAAACCCATGGCTTTTGAGTGCATGGTTGTCCTGTGACTGGTAACTCTGGGAGAGGCTTTGCATCGAGGCTGATCGTTTCTGCAAATTCCCTCTTGCAGCCCCTGTATCCCATCTTGCCTCTGCCCAGGAGCATCAAACCTCCAGCAAATTTGGAATCATCCCTCTCTAATGTGCCACATGTTTCATGGTGGCTCTGAGCCCAAAAGGCCACCAACATGGTGTAGACAGGGAGAAGGAGAAGTTCAGTGGACTCGTCTTGGCTTTTGGAAAGTAGAAATTCAAACAGCAGAAGGAAATGAAGGCTAGGTCTCCTGCTCTCTATGGGAAAACCAACAGTGATGGCAAATGTGCCTGGAGATCTGCTCCAAGCAGTGCCAAAATGCTCCACTGGGCCCATGGTTTCCCCATAGCTTGAGAAATCTGTTTGGGGATCAAACACAGGACAAGAATGAAAAAGCAGGAAAACAAAAGGCTCGCTTCCGTGCTGTTGTGTTTGACTTCCCAAGGTTTCGATTGCCAAGGGCTGCATTGGGAGCCAGCTGGCTGCAAAGTGATGCAGATATCAAGTAAGAGAAGGGGATTTTTAATTGTTTTTTTTTTCTCTGAGGATCTAATAATTTTATTTTCCTGCAGGACATGTAGCTTTGTATATATTTCCCACTGCCCTGCCCCACAAAAGTGTATTACCAGTTTTAGACACCTGATTCCTTGGCTTCTTCAGCTGCTGTTCATAGAATCCTAGAATGGCCTAGGCTGGAAGGGACCTTAGAGATCATCTAATCCAACCTCCCTGTCATGGGCAGGGACGCCTCTCACCTAGATCAGCCTACTCAAGGCTCCGTCCAACCTGGCCTTGAACACCTCCAGGGAGGGGGCAGCCACAACGTCTCTGGGCAATTTATTCCAAAGTCTTGCCGCCCTCGTACTGAAGAATTTCTTCCTAAGATCCAATTTAAATCTATTCTCCTTCAACTTAAACCCATTTCCCCTTGTCCTATCAGTGGACACTCTTGTAAAAAGTCCCTCCCCAGCCTTCCTGTAGGTTCCCTTCAGGTACTGGAAGGCAGCTATTAGGTCCCCCCGAAGTCTTCTCTTTTCCAGACTGAACAGTCTCAGCTCCTGCAGCCTGTCCTCGTAGCAGAGGTGCTCCAGCCCCTGGGTCATCCTTGTGGCCTCCTCTGAAAATGCTCCAACAGATCCACGTCCCTCTTATGGTGTTGAAGCTCCTGCTGTTACTGTTTTACTCCCTATAGGAGTAAAAGAGTAGAAGCAGCAAGAATGGCAAGTATGGAGTCCAAATTATACCTCAGTTTCAGGTTTTTACTCCTTGAAGCAGAAAATAGGCTTTATATGAGGGGAACATACAGTAGGTGGTTCAACTTGCAAGCACTTGGCCCGTGCACCGAGGGATTCGTGTGTCCCTGCAAATGCTGGTGCATAGCAGTATCAGGCCCATCAGTGTGTGGCCTGGGAACAGACTGGACAATCCCAATTTTTGCTGCCAAAACCTCGCTTGCACAATAGCTTGAAAAGAGGGACAAAAAAAATCTAGCTTAAAAAAAAAACACAACCCAAAACAATGAAGTATGGGATATTTGGCACGCCGGTCATATAAATCTCAACATTAGCTACCTGTGAATCATCCAGCAGCACGTTAATTGCTACCCCTCGGTAGACGAGGATTTGGCATCAGGTCTGCATGTAATTACAAGCCACACACAGAAGGACACAGGCAGCTAATGAACTCCTGCCAAACTCCAGCTCCGCTTCTGCGGCTTTTGAAGTTCGCTGGTCTTTCAGCGTTTTGTATAGTAAGCACTGAAAGGCATCAAATCACTCTTTTGACAGCGTTTAGAAAGGGTTGGTTTGTTGAATAACTGAGTCCCTCCAAACTCCCATCTGAGAACTAGAGCATCTATAGGTGCCTTTCTCAACGGAGCAGTAAATAGACTGGAAATAGAGGACACCCCCTAGGAGCTGCCTCGCTGCCTCGCTGATGGGAGCCAGCAGGCTCTGGTTGCCACGATGGGTTGCAAGAAGAGAAACTATTTTCCATTTAAAAAAAAAATAAAATCCTTCCAAACAGCCCCACCGACAGTACGGGCTTTTTCCCAAGCCTCTAAGTGTTTTAAATGGAGGCTGCGCAAAGTGGGTTGCAGCGTGTCGCACGGGTCTGCGGCTGCATGAGTGTTATGAGAGAGGTGGTAAAAGGGTTTTTTGGAGGGTTTCTGCCTCGTTCAGAGGGCAGTTTTTAGTGATACCAGATTTGGAAGGTTGTGGTGCTTTTCCACAGTTGCTTTGGTGCTGGTATCGGATTTAAGCCCCAGCCCTTCTCCTCCGCTTTTCATGTCGGAGGTGACAAAGGAAGTTGTTGCTGTGATAAAAAACGATTTCCATTAAAACCTGTGATTTTTCAGGCAAACATACCAGGAGGGTTTCGTGGCAGTACCATGGTGAAGAGGAATAATGCAACTTGGCATGAAGCCCTTCCAAAAAGAAAAAAAAAAAAAAAAAAGAGAGGTGGGAAAACAGAAGAGCCTTTGTCAAAATTAACTGCAGCAAAAAAAAGGGGACTGCTATTCCCTTGGGCTTCTTGAACCTTATTTTCCCAATTTATTCACACGTTCCTTGACAGCATTGTTATGAAGCGGGCTGGAAAGGGAAATATGGAGTTATCCATTTTGAATTTTAAAATGCATGGTGCATGTTGTGTCCCTTGAGTCGGTGTGAATAGAGACTTGGCCATTGCCAGCGCCATTCAGATGTGGCCCAATTTGTACCATCGCTTAAGGAAATGGGGCTACGAAGTGTCACCGGGGTGCACACTAGAGCCATCGTGGGGAGGTTTGGGCTGTGCATGGGAGAGGAGCTGTCGTGACACCGGGTGTGATGAGATGAACGTGCCCACCATGGCTGGCCCTGTACTTGCAGAAGAGAGCTGGTAAAATTTTAGATGTTGCCTTGATGCTGCTGCGTCACCTAGATTTGCAGAATATGCAGTTTCTCAGAGGGATAAAGAACACCCAGAAGCCTGAGATGGTGTGCAGTGTGGAAGTGCGCTCTACCAAAGAAAAGTCTCTGTTTGGCTTTCAGGGACCTAAATAATTCATAGGGTCTCATCCATGGGGAGATGGGTCAGGGTAGGTGGGTCATCCCATCCTTGCGAGCGCGGACCAGGCACATCTGTCACTGAGGGTGATGGCTGGCCACCAAGGTATCCATTCCCAGATGTGATCCACCAGAATAACTCAAACTTCCAGGGGTAGCAAGGTGGCAAGTTGGTCAAGTCAACAGCTGTCATGCTGACACCGTCTCCTGCAAAGTCTCGCCTCCCTGGAATGCAAAGCTATTTCACTTAGAAGCATATTTTTTATTTATTTTTTTAATATTACCTGTCAGTGCAATCTCAGTTATATCATGTATTGGTGCATTAAGGTGCTACTCTATGCAGAGGAGGGAGAAAAGAGACGATCTTACGCCTTTTTAGCCCGTTGGTGAACAGGCAGAGTCTTTCTGAGCTCTGCTCTAGAGACCACCGCGATCAAACCCCCATCGCTCGAAGGGCCTTTGGATCATTTCCACCTATGCTCACGTTTTTTTGCCTTTCAGCACTGTGTACTGTGCATTATATCCTGGAAACTCGACCAAATCTTGACTACCGAGAGGGAAAAGTTTCATTTCCAGTTAATCAAGGGAGTTGTGTAATACCATTTTCTCCTGGGGAACTTCCAGAAAAAAGAAAAGAAAAGAACAGGGAGGGGAAAGGGGGGTATTATTTAAAGCAAGTATATTAAGGGGAAATAAATTATGAATTAAAAGTGATTAGTGAACTTTTAAGGAAGAGGTCAGAAGTGCCTTTTGGACTACAAACTTCTTAAGCTTTCAGTGCTTGTATTCGGTTACAGAGTTATAACCCAGCCTTATTTGTGCAGGTGGCTGCTGCTTCGAATCTGAAGCAGGATTCTGCCTTTACAATAGGTACATTGACAGAACTGGGTCAGAAAGCTACTCGCAGCAGGCTTCAGTGCACAGGGGTGACTACTCCTCAAAAAAAAGTGCTTAATTACAGCTCCAGTGCCTGACCGGGATGCTCCAAGAACAGGGCGAGGAAACTTGGGAAGTTTATCATAGGAATTTTTATTTTATTTTTTAAGAGACCTGATGTTGAGCAAGTGAGCTAGCTTTTATTTTTGTTTCCAAAGTTTTCCACCTTTATTCATCTAAAAGTAATTGAATCTTGTTGACTACATTGCACTGGCTGCAGTTTTTGTATTTCCACTCATTCTTGTTTTAGGCTTTGGTGTGTCTGTGCAAAGAGGAGCCAGGGCTTGTACGTGGTGGTGTCTGGGGGTAGTAAACTGAGATAAGATTCTTTGCTTGATGTTTTATGTATTAAAGCAGCACCTACAGCCTACAAAACCTTCCTCCTGAAAGATGGGGTGGAGCAGATTTGGTGTATATGGGGAAATCTTAGGGTTCACGTGGACAGCATGTGCTGGTGGGATGGTGTGGATGAAGGGGAGCAGGAGTTCTGCTCACCCTTACATCGGTTTGGAAGAAACCTCCTTGATTTCACCCGCAGAACTGGGCTGTCATGCCCCTTTCCCACAGCACAAGTGTGGCTGGGGCTGGGCAGTGGTCCGAGCCCTTCCTCGAAGGCAGAGCTCAGAGGAGCCGTGGCGAGGCAGGGCTTGTTCCAAACCCCGCTGACTGGCAGAGTAAACCGTGTTCGCTTCGTTTGTAATTGAAAACATAATAGTCACCGCAGTGTATTTTTCACATGATCTGTTTGCCTTCAGTATTGCGGAGTTCACAGATGCATTTTTAATTTTTTATTTTTTTTCCCCTTCCCTCTATTCAACTGGGTTATCCTAGGTCAGACCTGTCCTATCTGCGAGACCTTCCAAAGCACTTGAAAGTAGAGAGGTGCCTGAAAGGATGCTGGCACATTGGGGTTTTCATGGCATATCTCATTTTATTCCTTGCTGTAGACAATGTGAAATTATGGCTCTGTTTCCATCATGTTTGACTGGAGCTGGCTCTGGACTCCCATTGATAACGTCTTTTATATTCTCCCTCTCCAGTTTTTGCTGGTCAGCAGGTCTGGCTTGAATGTGTTTTACCCCACAAATGCAGACTTTCATATGCATCAAGGTATTGTGGCTTGGATAAAACCTTTTGTACTTATTAATGCATTTTTTAGGTATTAAAAATAAATGTGCGCTTTAATATAAAGCTCTTTTAATACGTCACTTCATGCCAAATTCCCAGGAGGAACAACTTAACACCCTTCTTAGAATTCCCTCCTTCTCTTTCTTCTTTTGTATATGGTGTTTACCTCTGGAAATAGGTAACAGGTAGTCTCTAAAAGCAGTATTTCTGTGAGCAAAACCAATGGCAGACCTCCTGTTCATTTGGAACTCTTGGAGCGTGGAACTGGCATGTTGTGCTCCAGCTGCATGAGGAAACGTTTCTTACCGGAGTTTTGAATCCAGAGGAATTCGCAGTTCATAAGAGTAATTTGACATTTGGTTTCAAGTATCTGTGACCAAGAGCCTTTCTATAATAACATTCTCCCAGGCTGGTTGGGTCAATAAGTGTACTCCAGGTTGCACAGGGTTACTGCAGAGGATGAGTATTTCTCTGGATGGTGGATTTGGGCAACAGGTAGGGATACACATCATTCACTGCCACCACCAGTTCTTTTTAGAAGCACTTCTCAAATACCTCTGCAGCTTGGGGTCATCAATATTATAGAGTTTTCCATGTGGAAAATGAATATTCTTGTCTTTCTTCTTGTTTGCTATTGCACTAGCAGGCACGAGAGGGCATTTTGCCCAGTGCTCCTGAACAACCAGTTCTTATTAAAAAATAAACAACAAAAAAACCTCAAAAGTAAGAACGCACAAAGTATTACTGTCAAGGTCAAATTGAACCTGTGGCTGCCCATTAGGAAATCTCCTAGACTCTGTAGCAGCTGCTGGACCTAAAAATGGTGAGGTTTACATTGAAGATCCTATGATTTGGCTGAAATATAATTTAATCATAATCAAGTGGACTGAAATGTTATTCTTTTGATAGGACGGACACCAGATTTTACGTAGATGGCTGCAAAGGTTAGTGTGAGTTACGTGGGAGAACCTACAGCAAGTAGGAAGTGAACTAATAACATTTTGGGGTTTTTTTGTGGAAATCAAATTTCGTGTCTTAAGACTTTTTCAAACAGGTCAAATCAGAGAAATGCAACATATGCTGATCGTTGTTTGTAGGTTCTTCAGTTATCTAAAGCAAGTACCTGTTCTACAGTAAAGTCTAGGGTTTGTTTGTGTGTTTGGAGAATTTTCTGCCCTTGTGTGTTGGTGTAGCTGAGAGTAGTGGAACTGTAATACAGTTGAATGGGAAACTGTTTTGCCAACAAAGATATTAGGTGTGTTTCCAAAATACAGGCAGATGCACGGAGCAGTCTTCTGGACTGCTGAAACCAGGGTGAAGAACAATTAAGACTGAGCAGGTACTTCGTATTTCTTACGTTAGCCTAGTTGTCTCCTGTTGATATATGGGCTTGAAGTAGTCATGTTCCGTCAAAAAACATCACTGCTTCCAGACCTTTAAAAATCCCAACATAATGGCCCGCTCCAGTCCTCAGTGGGATCCTTCTTTTGGCTGTGGATCAGGACCCTTAAGATTATTTTCTGGTTGACCAAGCTCCTACTACTCCTTCAGCCACTCACTTAATTTGCTGCTGCAGAATCAGGTCCTATTGTGACTGGCAGCATATGCTTGGTATGATGGAAATGTGGAAATACTTCTTTGTGTTATTAAATTTTATCTGCGTGTATATATACACGTAATATGTCACCTGTCTCCCAAGAGTTGTTATCACCTGTAGCAGCTGCCAAGACCTGCAATGCTGCAATTCTTCGCTGAAGGTTGGGGAAGCCAGCTTCTAAAGCCCCAATAAAAGCCTATCATAGGCTAATCTAGATTTTAAGCATTTTAAAATATGTACAAATATCATAAACCAAACAAGGTTTATATGTATCCAAGATCAGCCACTAAGTACTTCAAATAGAAAGCTTGTCTCTTGTAGGTACTCAAATATTTACAGAGTGTGTCTTGAATAAGGAATTAGATACGCTCGCTGCTCAGCCCTGCCAAATTATTTAATGATCTTTTTCACTTATTAAGCTAGGTGTCTAATCGACCGAAACCTTAAAAACACGCCCAGGGCTTGGACATTGGCAGCCAAACACATCACAGAGTGCTTGCTATAAATTACCAGTGCTTTGTTGAGATAGCCAGCAACATCCCACTGACCTGCAGGCTTGAAAGAAGAAAGATTTAGTGGAAAAGAACCAACCTCCCATCAAAACCAAACATTAAAAAAAAAAGAAAAAAAGACTGCAATGGTGTTTAATTTAGTGCAAAGGTCAAGGTTGGGCTGGGAAGACGAGAGCTGCATGGTGGGTTGCTGCAGAGACACCTCTTCCCCTCCCACTCCCTCCACAGCTTTTCCAATGGGTGGCCAAAGAAAGGTTATATCCCCTTTCTTAATTTTTTTTTCCCCCCTGTTAAATCTGCACAAGCGCTAACTTTTCAAAGACTGAGTTTCAAAATGCTATCCCCAACACAGAGCCCTGTCTTCGGCCTTTCATTTTCTGCACATTTCAAACCAGTCAGAGAGCAAATGGGGGTTTTGCAAGGTTTTTTTGTTTAGGCTTGGTGGTGGGGTATTAGCTTTCGTGCTGCTAGCCTTCCCGGGATTATTGCCTATTAATTGCCTTTTAATAAAGGTGCTGACCAAAAGAAGGAACATTTTTTGCCTTGGTGCTAGATTTCAGAACTTGATTGGCTTTATTAAAGGGAAAGACAAATAAATTTAAACCCTACGCTGAAATACCTTAGCGCAGGACACCAGCGGTTAGAGGTCGCCAAGTCACTTGGACTTCCTCCCAACAAAAGCAACATCATTTTTCAGTGTCCAGCCCTACGGCATCCCGTGGTGCCTCACACAATTCGTTAGTGTCCACACCTGCTCCGTGTCTCTTGGAGTGGGGCTGAGCCCGTTTGGATGGGGCAGGATCGGTCCCCAAGAGATTTCTGTTATGCTCATGGTTTGGAGCCCTGTTTCATCTCCTACAGCATAGTTAGATAAAGGTGTGTGGTTGGCATTTCCTTGTCCTGTTATTAAAGGAAAAATACCTAATCTTTACATAAGAGCAGAAAAAAAAAACCAAACGGCCAACTTTCCTTCAAAAGGTGAAGTATGTTACAGTTTAGAAACTAATCTCATCTCCATTTACCTTTTTTGCATCAGAATCAGCAAATCCCTTGGCTGTTCTGTGCTTTGGTTTCCTCTCGCTGTGAGGTGGGGATAACAACACTTGTCGGGTTGCATGGTCCTATATCGATGCGCCAGGGTTGCCTCAACGCCTTAGGGTACGGCTTGTGAACTTCTCAGTGTGGTGATACCGGTGCTAAGGAGAATGTGAAGCCCTTCTACAGTGTTACTAAAGGTTTTGCAGGTGATCTGTACACGTAGGTGAGTCATAGCCACAGACAAAATGGCCACATAGGACCGTTTTTGGAGAAGAGTGACCATACCCAAAATCAATTAATTTTTTGCCTGCTGGGTACACCTTGGTCACTTCAATGCAAGTCACCATTTGTTACCATTTTCTGGAATGTAGCTCTTGCATTCTCAATAGTTTTGTACCGTGGGTAGGGATGGAAAGTGGTGGAGGTTGAAAACTCAGCACCTTTATGGGGTTCAGCTGTTGAATTTGTAGATGCAAATCACCTCACCCAGGGATGCATAATCTGAATTTCCGATTAAAACACTGAATCAAGCAGGTAGACTGGGGCAGAAGTGATGAGGCCAGATGTACCATCTTCATGGTACAACCCTCCAGCTGCTTGCCTTTACATTTCCAAGGGCTTTAGCCCTACTTCTGGATACCTTTGCCTCTGGTGGATCTCCTACTGTGAATAACGTCTCTGTGGTGTTTTGCTGAGGAATCTCAAAAGCCTCTCTCTCCGCATTCAATTTTCTGCCTTCTTCCAGACTTCCCACTGGAGTGTTTTTCTGCAAAAACCCATTCTCTGGGAGTTCTGCAGTCTTCTCTGTGATGGGAACCACCCTCGCCAAAAAACACGTGGATGGTGACTTAGTCACTTAGACAGCCTGTCCACTAAGAAATAACCTTGTGGAAGAAGAACCATCCTGAGCACAGTTTGCTGTTCACCATGGGCTGGGGTCTTCTCTTCCTTGGGTAACTATGGCTGACAGAGCAGCCTCTCCCTGAGCCCTGGAAATCAAAGGCGTGTTATGTCTTCTAAGTAATATCCGTTCAGCTATGGAGAGTATGTTTATGTTTCTCATGTTTAAAAAAAAAAAGGAGGAGGGGGAGAGGGGGAAGAGGGATTTTGAGGTTACTGTTTTGCTGGAAAAATGTCAAGACTTGATTGGCAATATCCCACTAAACCACAAGTTTGTAGGAGAGAAAACAAAACCATTGGATTTTCTAAACTATGCCTATGCGCGCTTTAAGAAAACGTGTACCGTATAGGTCACTTATGCTCTTATTATAGCTATGGCAAGCATACATATAATTGAAACACGGAAATACTACCCCATGCTGTTCAATGAATGAAGGGAAAAGAAATCTTTATTATTCCTGGGTTCACAGAATATATAGGAACACTATTGTCTTTTTTTTTCAAAAAAAAAAAAAAAAGCCAGTTTTAGCTTTCAGATGTATTTTATTGTCTATGGGAACATGTGTTTTACAGACCTGTCATGTGAAAGCTATTAACAAGAGGAACTGGAGAAATAACAATAAGCCACGTAACCGTGGCATGTCTACTCCCTAAGTTCAACTGTTACACCGCTGCTTTAAGTACACGTGAAATTGGATCGTGCCGAGCGATGTTAGCTCTTCTGCCATTTTGCATTGGGACACTTTAAGGATTTTTAAGTGGCCCATTAATATTGGATTGCTGGCATCAGAGGCACATTTCGGGGCCAAGCTGGCTAGGCATCAAAACGGTTAAATAGCGGAATGGGGATCAACTAGATTCACATGAGATGTCTGATTTTATTTACCAAATCTGAGCAGGGCAGGCAGTTCTGAAATCTTTCGTCGCAGGTTCACACATGTGGTGGAAACCATCCCGTTCTGCCACACACCAGCGCTTGCAATTAACCCATCTCCAGAGTCTTAGAGATGATCTTAAGGTGGCCCTGGCCGCTCTTGGGTGCCTGAGAGGCTTCAGGTCTGTGCGTGGTTGTCCCTGCTCACAGCTCATGGAGATTTTCCTTTTTCTTAAGGCTAAGAAAAACCCCTAATGATCCTGGATTAGGCAAACCTATTAACATATAGGAAAAGGAGCCAAAATGGATTGCGCAAAGTGAAGTGCAGAAGGTGGTACACATGGAGATGAGGAATGGTATTTTAATGACACGTTTTAACAACCCGGATGGTACCCTTGCCAATCGTATCTAGCAGATCATGATCACTACGAATGTACTGTGGATAAATTTAGGCCAAACCCAGCGGCGCTTCATTTTTTAATTTATTTTTTTTTAACTTTTAATTTTAGAAGGAAAAGCTCTCTGATGTCTTAGACTCTGAGCTGTGTAAACAAATCCACAGATACTTAAAGCAAGTTAGCGGTCGACAAATATTCTCTAGTGTTTTCTGCAAGATCTGGGCGTGAGACCTGCTGTCTTGGCCCAAGGATGCATTGAACCGCTGTGCATTTGTTTTCCCCTCACCTAGGTTTCGCTCTGCGAGTGGGAGCAGGGTTTCTTGTGCCTTGTGGTTTGTGATTTACGCTGCACATGGGTTTCAGGGAATTTGGGGCTTGTTTTGATGGGGACGCACTGCTCCTCTTGGCAAAGGTGGGTGGGGAAACTGAGGCAAAGCGGAGGAAGGTTCCCTGTCCAAGGTAACATCATGGCTGGGAAATATCCCACTGGCCTCCTTCCAGGGTTGAGGTAATGGTGTATTTCTCTGAAAGAAGAAAATGGAGACATGCAGCAGTTTTGACGTGTCCCCTCCATAATGCGTGTCCTGACCCGTCACCTCGTGGTTTTTTGAGCAGATCTGCTCCACGCCTGGTGCAGAGATCCAACTGAGCTATGCAGACACAGGTCTACTGTGTGGTGCGGTTCACAAACAGCATTTATAAACCCATTTCATGTGGCTTAAACGTGATCGAAGGCAAACGGGCTGTGATGGGAGTTCAGGAGCTCCTGCGGATGGGCTGGTCGAGTGCGTGCTCAGCTTCCCCTTGCGTGGATGGGTCAAGGCTGGGTGTCCCACAGCTGCTCAGAACATGTAGTCTTATGGCATGATTAAGTACAAACACGCATATACCCTGCAAATACTGAGAGGAGGCAGCTAAGGAAGGCTTCAGAGGCAATAACAGTAACGAGAACGGAGTGTAGCTGGGCTGTGACCAGGTAGGAGAAGCTGTGCTGACACTCAATCCTCCCGTGTTTGTTTGCACAGCTCTGGGCTGCCCTGCCATGGGGCACTCGGCAGAGCATTGGGCCCTCCCTGGAGAAAAGTGCCAGATTCATTTTCATGGCTCTTTTTTTGCAGAGGGATTGCTTTAGGGGGTCCGTTCCTGTAAGTTAATATTTGCAATGCACAAAGCTTAACTGAAACCAGGCAGCATGGACATCTGATAACCATAACAGAGGAGATGCTTTTTCCCTGCAAGAGCAACTTGGAAAAACAAATCCCAATACTATTCCCTTTGCAAAGATAGCAACGTGGAAAGTAAAGCATCAGGAAAGGTGCTGTGTGGTTTGCAAAGGGTTTTCTAGTTGGGTCTTTTATTGGGTTTGGGTTTTGTGGTTTTTCTTTGTGGGTTTTTTTTGCGAGCTGCTTGTGTTTGCCCATATTGCTGATGGGTTTTGTTATTGTCTCCCCTCCTTTCTAGCCGGGTTGCCCTTCCTCATCATTGAAACGAGCACAATCCAGCCCTACCAGCGGGGCTTCTACTGCGACGATGACAGCATCAGGTACCCGCTGAAGACGGTGGAGACGATCAACGATGCAGTGCTGTGTGCGGCGGGCATCCTCATCGCCATCCTCGCTGTAAGTACCACCTCTGAAACCTTCTGTTCTGTCCCCTGGGCATCTCTGATGGATTTCTGTCACCTCTTTAGCCGATGGCACCAACGTCGCTTCGGCACTGGGGTTTAGCACGATCTTGCCGGTCAGTCGGTGCTGTCTACCAAGGTGCACATCTCTGTGCTTATTTGGCTTCTATGTAAGCGTGGAGCTGTAAACATTTGCAAATGAAAGATTGTGATGGGAGGAATGAGGTTACTGTTGAAACCAGTAAACAGGCCCAAAGCTGTTTGGGCAAGTCTGTGAGCTCCACAAGAGCTGTTTCACCCTCTAGTAGGAGTTCAGAGTAGAAGCAAAAAGACTGGAGTGTCAGTAAGGACTTGGCATGGTTTGTCCCTATTCAAATAACTCTTTGTATTTGCCTATTTTATAAGGTTTAAAAAAACCACAAAACAAAGGATATGTCTTTTCAGCTAACCAGTGCCTGGAAAAGTTTCACAGGTTAGTGTTATTAGATTTTTAAGAGATTGTGCATTAGAGCCGTTTTAAAAAGACAATTAAAACATTCCACAGGGAGCACATTCCCAGAGTCTTCACTGTAAAAAGTAGTTAATACACTACCTTCCTAGTGCCTCCTCCTTTCTTCTTTTCCTGCCAGATTTTCTAGAGCTCTGCTAGGAAACAATTGCATGGCGAGAGCTTTATATGTCAGCCAAAAAGCTGAATTCAGCCCATGAAGCTCCGTCTCCTTATGCCAGCATGTATCTAGTGCTGGGGCAGAAGGCAAGAGCTGTCTCCTGATTTTTGCTTAAAGGCTTCCAGCTGAATATGAAATTCCCATACAAAAAGTACCTACATTTTCCTTCTCACCTGCTGCCAGCACAGCTCAGGTGCTTTCCCAGAGAGGTTGCCTTCCTCTTGGTTCCTCAGCTGAGAGAGATGGAGAAGTCAGAAGCACTAGTTCCCTTCCCAGCTTTCATCTTTCCTCATAGGAGCAATGTCATGGACAACAGGCATTTTAGCGTGACTTTAGTAATACCTCATCCCCAGCCTTCGCTGTGAATATCTCCATCAGTCCCTGGTCTCTCCATCATTTCCTGACCACATATACTCATTTAGCAAAGTAGGTCCCCAAAACTGCCTTATTTCTGTACCCCTTCCCTCCTCCAAACAAGCCTGAAAGGTGCCAGACCCCCAAATCTATAAACAAGGCAGAATTTTACCCTGCAGGTGAATTGCCCCTGAGTGTGGAAAAGCCATAAAAACGAAATTAAAAAGCCTCTCATTTTCACGTTATTGCCTGAGCTATCGGCACACTGGCTCCACGCGGAGTGTGCTTCTGATCAGTAATGAGGTGGTGGCAAATTCAGGAGTTGGAACAGAAACTGGAAACATAATCGGCTGCCTATGTGATCCATCAAATTTCTACCACGAAATAGCAGGTCAATTAGAAGAGAAACAAAATCCCCCAAGAATTAGATGTTTCTGCCCTGGTTTTACTGTGCCCACAACAAATGTAACTTAATCAGGCAAACTCAAAGGCTCGGTTATTTGCTGTTGAGTGACACAAACGGCTAACGAGGAATCGAAGCAACAGATTTCTTTGCTATGGCAGCGCGCATGGAAAATTCAAGTCAGCCTGACCTCTTTTTTCAGATGTAACCCAGATACCAGAATTACTGTAGCATAATAGGAATTCCTTCCAAATCCACAATGGCACCGACTCTGCTCCTTTCGCTCACAACGTTTGCCTTCGGAAGGCAGCACAGCGGCTGTGAGGACTTCCAGGGAGCTGATGTTTTCGGATGGCGCAGCCAAAATTTCACGCCCTTGCTTTTCGTGGCATCATGGGCAGTCTAGGCCTGGGTAAAAGGTCCAGGTCATGTTTTTAAGTGGCTTGAGGACACCCAGAGTGCTCGTTAAGTAAACAGCAGAGGTGAAGACCTTTGCTTCGATCAGGATGTGAGAGGATATGCGTTTGGTTTTAATACCTATATATTTACTGACTTCAGGCAAATTTCCGTGTGGATGGCCCTGGAGAAAGCCCGTGCCCCTGAGCTGTGGACCCTCACAGCTCTCCTGGCTGCTTTTCTTGCTTTCAGGTGGTTAATCTGATCAGCAGAGAAGCATGTTCATGGTCTCTGGGGTGGCCAGGGGAAGGTGGCAGGAAGATTTTCCTCTTCCTGAGCCTCGTATGGGTACCATTGCTGTAGTGCTCTGTGTCCCCACATCTGATAGATCTTGAAAGCCTATGAAAAACACCTGAGAAAATTAGTTTCCTAGATGATCTGAGTTATGCAGACAGATTAGCTGGTTGTTTTACAGTTGAAGGTGATGTGCTTCAATGTGATTAGAAACAGAGAAGGTTACACCAGAAACATAAGTGGTTAGAAATGCCCTAAAAGTAATTCCAGGCTAATTGGATTGCTGGTGGTACCTTACAATAACGATAAAATGGGCACAACAACTGAAAGTCTGCAAAAGGCATTTACAAAGAGGAAAGTCTGATATTGGCTTCTCTCTAGTGACTGTCTTTCTTAAATGTGTGTCTCGGGAGCTGTGCCCATCACGTAAGATGTGACACGTCCCATGTGGGTGGCTCACCAGAAATGCCAGGCCTTAAAAAGAGCTTAATATCTTTAAGGATTCTTTTCGTCTCAGGATGTGCTTTCAGTTTGTACACATCTGTGCTGCGTTAGTTTTTCACCGTCCCCCTTTATCTGGGACAGCACTGCCAAAAAAACAAGTTTACCCAATTTTTAACTTCTCGTTAAGGAAAAGCTATGGCTTTAACTAAGCAGGGAGGGTTCGTGGCTGCCCGGCAGCGTGTTCGCGAGGGAATGAAGTCTCCAATTTACAATCTGCTACATGTGTGCAATTACCCAGACCACCAACGGTGAAAGAAAAAATATTAATCCCTAGACTTTTGTTGGACCTGGTTTAAAGTGGTCACATGCTTTTCCCAGGCCAAGACCCTCGGGTTTACGTGGATCTGTTTGGAGTAATGGCACATCTACCAGTGTCAGATGTCATCCCTGATTTGTTGTGTCCTCCCCCTCTGCAAAAGTCATGAGTTATGAGCCTCGTAGCTTCCCTTCTCATGAATTTAGGGCTGTGCCCTCGTGCAGGAGCCACCGTGTCCATCCAAGACAACCTGGAGTTGCCTCCGGCCAAAGGAGCAGGAGATGCTCCAACCTCCCTCTGCTGTTCTCGGGCTAGTAGCTTTCCTGGCTGCCAGCTGGAAAGTGATCCAAAAGGGAGATCAGCCATGATCTTTGGAGTCTGAGAGGATTAAAACAACGCTGGAGCCAGTTAGCTGCAGGTCCCCAGGCAGCACTTGGTCACGACCAGATTTCCAAGAGTAAATCTCAGCGGTGACATGTAAACCCTGAGTGATAGTGCAGTCACCCTGAGTATTTCTGTGCGTGGTAGCAGAGTGCTCTAGCTTGGCCTTTGTTTTTTATTATTATAGTTGTATGTCTCTTTGATAAAGCCTGCTTAGCTGCAACTTCAGCTGCCTTGGGTCAACCTTAGTTTGTTCAAGCCACGGTATGAGTGAGTTCAAACAATGATACAGCTTCATCTTCTCAGTCCAGTTGCCATACTTTTCTACTTTATTAGTTTCCAAAGATTGTGCCAAGCTTTTAAAAAAGGTAGGCAGGGGAGCCTTGTCTCCTGCGTGCTGCTGGCAGCCTGCCATGCTGGGAGGAATATTGCTGGCTGTTCCAGAAAGGGATTAACATAAAGGCATTTTTCCTGACAGTTAATTTTACATATCGTGGTCCTCGTGACTAGAGAGGGGCAGGGACAGGGGGGCAGCTGGAAGAACAAAAAAAAAAAAAAAGACTCAATTTATTACTCAGGTATAAAAACATTTAAAGTAATGAATAAAATCCTAAAGCTGTAAATCTAGAGCTCAAAAGCTAGGTGTGTAACTTGATGGACAACAATTTAAGCCTTTGCCTCTTTGGGAGAGGTGAGACATTTGGGCTTTATTTCACAGCCTGATTTTCATTAACCCGTCTTTTAAGAGTTGAGATTATAAGAAGCCAGGTCCTCTGCTCCCTGACAGTGATTTATGGTGATACTGTCAAACCCCAGCACCCCTGACACAAGAAAAACATCATTTGCTACCACACAATGGTAAGACCCTTTGAAATGCCCCGAAACAGCCGGTGTTTATAGAAGCTTTGAGCAGCTTGAATTGGGTCTGGTGGCAGCAAGTTTTGGGCTAGAATCTCAAAAATTTGGGGCCTTCTGAGTCTTCCCCTGTTCTGTTCATGGTTTTCAGAGAGGCCGATAAGCGGGTTGTCCATTTGTTTTCCTCCAAAATCAGTTTGATAAGAGGGTAGTGGATCTGGCCTCTCCTTTTCAAACACTTGATTCTTTATCTGGTTTATGTTAAATTTTTTTTTCCACTATGCTGGTGTAGAACTGGGATAGTGTTTCACTTCTGTAAAGATATGCCAACGTGCCAAATCTGCCTTTCTTTTCTTTCTCTTTATTTTTTTTTTTCGATAACGTTTTGAGCACTGCGATCTCTTCATGAGAGGGAAGAGGAGGAGGATGGAGAGACGTTGGTCTATAGACTCTCCTTCCTCGCTGTGGAAGCCGATTCCTGATTTGAGATGCTGGGATTACAAAGAGCTGCCTCAGCCCTTCATTCACTACCCATCGCTGGTTTTGTGCAGCATCTTCTCTGCCCTCTAACCTCGCTCTTGCTTTTCCCTCTGCCAGATTATAACGGGAGAGCTCTACCGCATCCACTACCTGAAGGAGAAGTCGCGCTCCTTTATCCAGAACCCCTACGTGGCAGCGCTCTACAAGCAGGTGGGCTGCTTCGTTTTCGGCTGTGCCATCAGCCAGTCCTTCACAGACATTGCCAAAGTGTCCGTCGGGCGCTTGCGGCCGCATTTCCTGGAAGTTTGCGATTTGGATTTCTCCACCATCAACTGCGCGAAGGGAGTTTACATCCAAAACTACACCTGCAGGGGAAGCGACAGCAAAGTCCAGGAAGCCAGGTGAGAGCGTCGATCCAAGCGATGGATGGCCACCACCGAGGTGGTGTCTCACGCTAAATAAATCTTGGCGTTTATCTGCCAGTTGATTCAAACGCTGCTCTTTCTAACTCTGTCTGCCAGCGGTGGGCAGCTTCCCTTGGGAATTACGGGACTTGGCTGAATATTTCTTTTCCTTTCTCTTTACTCCTACGCTATTGTTTCCCCGAGCACTTGCTCAATGTGGGAATTCACCATAAGAGCTGAGCTCACGGCGAGTAATCTCGAGCTGTCCCATACGATGGAGGCTTCTCCTCCAAGGAGGCTCCACTCAGGCAGCACCTCCCCTTTCCAGCTCTTCATCAGATCCATCAGATGCTCAACTTTGGCATTTTCAGGGATGCATTTCACATACTGCAGTTAAGCGACCGGAGAAGTTGATCTCTGCTTATTTCTTTACCGTTTCCTGGTTATTTGAGGCGAGACGATGAGTTATCGGGCTGTCCTGGAAATAACCGCTGTCCCATGAGTAGACCAGGAAGGGATGAACAATGCGAGCATCCTGTCCATCCGTTCGCTTTCTGCCGAGCAAGCGAGCAGGGCGGATAATGAGGGTTTTATAACCCAAAAGATTGGAGTTGTGGGTCCCTCTGCTTTGGCACCCCCTCTTGGAAGCAGCAGACGAATAGCCATATTACATGTAAAATTATAACACCGAAGGTTATAGTGGCTGGTTCTTAGCACCTGCCTTGTTTTGCAGGAAATCCTTCTTCTCTGGACACGCATCCTTCTCCCTCTACACCATGCTGTATTTGGTGGTAAGTAACCTCCACCTTGCTTGAAATTGAGCTGATTTATCCCCTGTCCCCCTTTCCCGAGGGACTCATCCACGTTCGGTAGTGATAACAGCACGATAAGCGTCAGAGATAGAGACTGAAAGAGAGAATCTGAACAAGTGGCGAGATCCGCTCCCAACTCCTGAGCTGTTATCTGGGATGGAGGCTCCTGGGGTGATAGCTGAGCTGTGCAGCTTTGGGATGTAGCCAAAGCTGCAATCACATCTGAATCCTACTACATCTCTGGACGGCCTGTGCAGTTTTATTCACCCCACGTTGCGGTTTTCCCTGGGAAGGGTTTGGGGTGAGCCAAAACGTTGCGTCGATGGAGAGGGAAGATGTGCTGTCGTGGCTCTTTGGGGGGGCGAAGGCCGATTCCCAAACATGCCAGTGGAGCAGGTGGAGCAGCTTCTGCCCGCCTGGATCCGGAGCTGAGGACTGGGACTTGTTTTTCTTTGTCAGTGAGAAATGGCTCTACCCTTCCTGCACCGGGGCGGCTGCCAAGGTGCTTCCTGCCGGGGCTGCAGGAGGCACGCTGCCCGCACCCCCACACGGCATTTGGGAGGATCAGGATAGTGATTTGCATTTGGTTTTCCTTTTTCCTCCTCCTTTTCTTTTTTTTTCCCCTGCCCTCCTCTCCTCTTAATGATTTATATTTTTGGTAAAAAGTCAGGAGAAAGGTTTTGGAATCCTTTCAAGATTTGCACCCCCTCCTCCCCCTGTAAACTCAGATTAGCAAGCAAAGAAACAGCGTGGCACTGATAAAAACATTAAACATGAGCTTTTATCTATGAGCAATGCTTGCCCCCCCTCCCTTTACCTTCTGAAAAGATAAGCGACCGCTGCTCCCTCCTGCTTTTTCGTCCCTGAATTCCCCCCTCCCTGTGAGCAATTTCTGTAATTTAATTACTAAGCTTTCCAGGCTGTTGGGGTGATTAAATTCTTTCCTCATTTCTCCACTTTTTCTTTTTTTGTTGTTGTTGCTCTTGGAGAACTTTTGAATTTCTTCAGTAAACGTTTTGGCCATTTCCTCCCAGCCACGTTACAATGTAGAGCTGCCCTGGTGACGCTTTGCAGGAGGCTCAGCTCTCCACCTCAGCCGTCACAAAACTTTCCATGCTGGGACTGGAAACCATCGCTCATACTGGCATTTATTTATTTCTGAGGAGATTGGTGGGCGGTCAGATAAGTCAGTCCTAAGATGCTTTCAAGCCTGGCATCCAGAAACACCAAGGGCTGACAGTCCCTATTAAGTCAGTGGTGGTTTCTCTCCAAATACTCAAGATTCAGGTTGTCCTTCTAGGGTTTTTTTGTGTGTTTTTTATGGTTTTGGGGTTGGTTTTTTTAGGAGATGCTGCTCCTGGGCTTTTTTGGAAGCCAAGCCTGATGCTTTACCTTTTGCACAGGGTCATGGCCTGTGGCATCCTTCAGGGTAGGGGACAAACTCAGGCAGCTGTGCCCAGCTGTGCCCCTCCCCACCTTTCCACCTCACTCACTCTAGCCGGGGCTGCCCCAAGTCCCTGGGGTTTGACCCTCTATCCACAGGGCACTGGGAAAACCATGTGGTTTCACCATTTTTTCCCTGTGGTTTTCTGAAAACCCAGCGCTTACAGAGTGGGCAAGAGACAAACGGGAATGCTGGTGGCAGGGGGTACACTGGAGACACCCAAAACTGCAGCACACACACAACATTGCCATGGGATGCATGGTACCTTTTCCAGCTCTGTTTTGCACCAATACCTGCCGCATGATGTCCTTTTTTAACATTGCAGCAGGCTTCAAAAGTGATGTTTAGCTCCTGTGTAGCGCTTTGGATTGCTGGAGCTATAGGCACTCAGCAGCCTCTGCCCCTCTCCCCCCTGATCTGGGACAGTGCTTATCCATTTCCATGAAGGGATTTCGATGCCCAATCTCTTAAGAATGATCTCATTTTTTCCCTTGTTTCAAAACTGGGACAAAGGTGGTAGCAGTCTCTGTCTCATCAGCTGTTCTGTCACCTTGTGCTTTAAAAAGTCAGGGGGAAAACTACACTTATAAATTGAAGTGCTTATAAATTGAAGGGAGAAAAAGGTAACTTGAGACAAGACAGTGAGACACGATGTATATCAGAGGTGAGGAAACGATGATCTTAAGGGTCTTCTCCAACCTAAACGATTTTGTGATTCTAACTTGTCTGGCAGCACCCTGCTCTCCATCACTCCAGCTCCCTGGCCAGAGCCTGAACGAGAAACCTCGTGGAAAAAGGGAGGCAAAAAATCTGTCATGTTGGAGAGGCTGATGATAAAAAAAAATAATTAAAAGTAATAATAAAATGAGGTTATAATGACTCAGGAGGGTTTTATTTAAGGCAAAATAAACCCCGCTGTCTTGGCCAGTTCAATGAACGAGTTGGGCTTTGAAAGCCTGGTTAGAAATGTGGCATCCAGCACGCCAGCACCTCCAGGAGGGGGATTTGATGGATTTAATGATCTCAGTCAAAACAGAACGATGGTTCTCCAGTTCCTGGGAAGTGAGGACTGTGCCACAGCAGGTTGTTGCCAGCGCTTTGGGCACTGAGAGTTTGCCGGAAGCCTTTGCAGAGCAGGGCTGTTTGTCGGGCTGAGCGTGCGCTGCAGAGCCTTGGCTGATCAGCCACGTCCCGAGTGCATTCCCTGTTGAACAATACTTCATATTTCAAGGATAAGTCACTTCCCGCCTTTCCTGGCGTTCCTTGGCATCAGTCTTAAGAGCCTATTCCAAATTATGATGTTTTCAAGTTTGCCTCACCTGCTAGAGACGGGTGCCAGAAAGCTTTATTCAGTCTATTAAAAGATACCTGATTTCCCACGCATTCCACCAGGCTTTGCCTGCCCTGTGGGGCTGGATTTACCCAGGTTTTGGTGGCCAGTGGATGAGTGACAAGGGCTTCTCCATCGCCGTACCCTATGGTATCCATCAAGAAGCAGTTTGGCATCGGGCTCCCCGATAGGAAAAGGTGGATGGATGCCAAGCCCTGGAGGGCTTTGGGGGAAAAGTCCCAGGGAAAGGCACTTGCAACACAGTAAAATCTCCTGGGATTTAGTTCTGAAAGCTGAGACTTCAGGGCCAAGTTTCTCGCAGCCTTCTTGTCACCAAGAACACTCAGTTAGCATCAGGCCTTTGTATAAAAAATTTAAAAGGGGAAATTACGCTTGGGTAATCCTCTTTGTCTTAATTTTCCTTGCTTTGTTACTCCTTGGCTGAGCGAGCCCGTAATACATATTTATAGAAGGCTGAGGAAAGAAGGAGGTATGTAACGGCTTATTCCACACAGCTTTCTGGACTCTCTTGGTTTTGTTTTGCTGGACTTGGAGGATTTTTTGCAGAGAGCCGTGGGGGCTTTCTATTCCCCTCAAGCACGTGAGACTGTAGTGCTGATTTTTTGTTTTTTGTTCTTCAGTTGCCTGAAGTCACAGCCAACCACACAGAGGATGCAGAGAAGCTAAATTAAAATGTTGACTGACTCTGGATAAACCAAAAGTAAAACAGGGCAGCTTGTGTGTTTTATGGGCATTGGTGGGTGAGACTGAAGACTTCAGATCAGAATGGGTTTTAGCATGTCCTGCTTTTTTATATGGAAAATTAGAGATGTGGCTGGTTTGGTGTATCTGTGGGTAAGAGTGAAGCTTTGCATCGGGGTTTCTTGCTAAAGGGTAGAGAATGTCCCAGTGCCCTTGTGCTGCTGAGCAATGATGTGCCCGTGGGAAGGAAACTCCATGGTGGTCGTGGATTTGGAGTCAAGTTTAGCGGTGACCTAAGTAAGCAAATAAACTGGAATTATATCAGAGGCCAGGGCTGAGGTGTCAGCTGCATTGCTGAGCTGATGGGGATATTCCCGATGGGGTGGGAGGACGCTGTACACCCAGCAAAGGCAGGGAAGAAGCAAACTACATGCCTTCAGTGCTGGGAAGTCTTCGCACTTCTCCTGTCCTTGTGCCCTGGCCAGCTTGGTGCTAGAAGCGGAATTCTGCAGTTCCCCTTCCTCCAGCGGGGTTGGCCCAGCCGGGGCAGTGTGTTACACCGGGGTGAGTTTGGTTTGGAGAGCTTTTGGCCCCGTACCGCTCTGGCTACAGCTTTTTGCAGATGGGTCTGGAGGTGGAGGTAACTTCAGGTTAGATGTTCAGAAACAGGATGAGCCATTTCCCAGAAGGAAAGCTTAGCTGTGACTAAGGGACGTGGTTGATGGAGTCCAGCCTTGTGGTGGGGAGAGTGTGAACAGGATGGGATTTCTGGATGCAGAAAGCCTCGGGAAGCTGGAGGGGATGCTTTTTGCCCGTGCCCTCTGCCAGCTCCTCCTCCATGGCTTTGCTTGGGGGTGGCATGTGGCCACGGGCTGTCCCCACCAGCACCGTGGAAGTCCCCTGGCAGAAAAGTGAAGTGACGTCCTTCAAGCCATCTGCTTTGTGGTAACTCAGCCTCTGCCAGGAGACTGTGGATGGGAGCTCCAAATAACTCCTGCTCCGTGTGATCCCATTTCAGTCCATCCAGCCTTGCTCCTGGTGTTGCTCTTCCTGACTTTTGCTGCCCTGTGATGGTCTGTGGTGGAAATAACCCTGGTTGTGGTCTTGTTCCTCCATCCCCTCCCAGGAAGGGATTTCATCCAGCCCCACTTTCCCATCCAAATCTGGCAATCCTTTGCAGGCAGCAGTTCAGATTTGCTCCTACGTTTCAAAAAAGAAACCTTCAAAAGCAGGATTTCAGATAAATTTCCAGGAACTTACCATTCCTTAATAATAGCACTACTTTCTGGTTTAGGGAAATTCTGATCCTTTCAGCCCCCAAATCCCCCTTTTGCTTTTTGACTTTCTCTTATTAACTAGATTTTTCTTCCATACTGAAGGCAGAGGCAAAGTTTGGAGTACCACGAGCCTCACCTCTAAAGTACTTAGGTACCTTGGAGTTTGAGTGATTTTTGGTGTTCTTCATGCTCATAATATGCATGTGGAATACGAAAAGTGCTGTTGCACTCTTCTTTTTCCTTCTTTTTTTTTTCTTTTTTCTCTTTACGAGTTGGGAACTAAAGAACATTTTTTCCAAGACTTTCATGGTGGCAGTGAAAGCAACTCAGCTGAGATCCTCGCACTGTTGTGAGGTGTCTGAGATGCGTCTGTGGGGTGGGTTTTACTCCTCCAAGACATGCAGATGCGGGTGTGAGTTGGGTGCTGGGGATTTGGGTGGTACCCAGCACAGCCTGTACGGTGTCACGCTGCCTTTTCAGACCTTTTCCAAGGCTGAAGCGTGTAGATTTGGCACAAAGTTCAGAGCTGTGCTTTGGAAGGAGCAGGCCAGTGTATGAATGTGTGTTTCGTGGGTTGTTTTTCATCTGTTCAGTCCAAATGTATCTGCTTTATTGTGTTCAAACTCAGGGTTAGCTTTTTATTCCTAATTTTTAGCTGAACATTTGCTTCTTCACCTATAAATGACCTATTTAGGCCAAGCTTGTGGGATGGAATGGTTTCAGAGGATGTCAAGGCTGTGCAAAAGGGACAAATGTCTGATTATCCAGCAGCAAATTTCTTTTAGGGGGTTTGATGTGACAGAGCCTCCAAACTAAAGACATTAGGTTTCAAATGTTCCTGTTAGAAGTAAAAGTTTATAAGATGTAATGCTGGAACCTGAGTTTTGGACTGTTACATGGGCTGAGCTGAGACTCTTGAACCTGAAAACCATCCTAAGCCTCAACCATGATAATGGAGGCATGTTTTGATATCCTTTGTGTGCTTTAAAAATGCTACTCTCCACAACTGCTGTTTTTTTCAAGGGACATTGTCTCTGCATTGAGAAGTTATATTTAAAGATATCGGAGCCCCCAGCTCACTGTCTCACCGTCTTCCCTGAATACTTCCCAGGAGTGTCCTGCCTGCATGGTTTATTCTCAGTGGCAGGTCACTGGGTGCACAAATACCGTGGCAATGAAAATTCAGCCAGCCTAAGCATTGCAAACTGAAAATGCAGTTCATTGGACATTGTCTCTGCATTGAGAAGTTATATTTAAAGATATCGGAGCCCCCAGCTCACTGTCTCACCGTCTTCCCTGAATACTTCCCAGGAGTGTCCTGCCTGCATGGTTTATTCTCAGTGGCAGGTCACTGGGTGCACAAATACCGTGGCAATGAAAATTCAGCCAGCCTAAGCATTGCAAACTGAAAATGCAGTTCCCTGCTAATGAACCGCGTAGATATTTGTTTGCAGGATGAAGTGCCTGCTGTTAAATTGCTGTAAGTGACTGTGCAGGATGGGGTTGTGTTATTTTACAGCTCCAGCTTTTTAACTGGAGGTAAAGCACCTCCTTACTGGTGGTGGGGTGTTATATTTTTATTTTCTTTTAGAACTTTCTGGGCAGAACATGCCTCCTAATTTTGATACATTGATTGTTGACTCCTCTTTTTCTCCCAAACATAAAAACTACCATCACAAACTAGAGAACCAGCCCAGTGGTCCATTTGCTGTGGGGATCTAGAGAGCCGTAACTCGTCCCATAGCATCACATGCACAAGTTTGCACCAGGGTGCTGTGGGTCCATTCCCAGCCTCGAGCTGGTTTGCAGACACATCCTTCAGAATCCTAATGTGCATTAGCCAGCACTGAGCTGACTTGGTACTTCCATGTTAATTGGCTAGCAATTTGGATAATTTGGAGCATCTGCTCCATTCAAGTGACATGATGTTTCATTTCCTCTAAGGACCCCAGTGTGTATTCTTTCCAAAAAAAATAAAGGATAAATGTAATGTTTATGCAACAGCCAAACATACTAAATTGGCCAAAATGGTGCTTCTCCCTTATCACCTTTCCAATCAATTCTGCTTTTTTAGGTAAATGGTGTCATTAAGTTATTTGTGGTTTTGGGGAACCCAGCAAGAGCTTCATTCCCTTTTATATCAAGGCAGTGTAAACTGCTCTCAGTGTGTAAAAAGCATCGTAAATGAGAATTAACCCCCTTTCCAACCCTCTGATGTTGCAGAGTCCCAGGAAACACGCTGGGTCTGACTTCCAGCTCTTTGTTTAGGAACAGGCAGAAAATACCTGTGGCAGCTGAGCCCACGGGCAGTGGATCCGAGCTGCAGGAACATTTTCCAGGCACTTTTACATTTTTGGAGCCATCAAGTGCTCCTCTCCTCCCCAAGCCTGTCCCCCACCCTTCCCACAGCCTTCCTCCCTGCACCCAGCCCGCACACCAGTGGGCAGCCCGGTTGCCGTTTTCCTGTCCTTGCTTCCCGGTTCCCACAGGAACTGGCCGTGCCCCTCGGACAAAACGGAAACGAGCCTGAGACAGTCACGGGGCAGGAGGGACACAACATTTATTAGACGTCAGCTTTGTCTTTTTGGGTTGAGGTGTGGGATCTTGCTTTTCCCTCGCTAGCTAGCAGGGGCTTGCCATGCCATGCCATGGGGCTGCTGCTCCCTGGACACCTGCAGACCCTGGAGCTCGGGCTGGGAAACACGAGGGCAAGGTTAGATGTTGTGTTTGCATCTCAAATTTGTCCATGGTGGATGCATTTTTATATCCACGTTGTTCGTGGTTGTGTCTGGAAATCCTCGGGGCTGGCTCTGAAGGCATGGCACGCTGCACTGATTCCTGGTTTTCTTCTGAGAGATGCCATAGGTCCCACATGCTCCAAATTTGGGACGTTGCTTCTGTTACGTGCTAAATAGCAGTTAGGAGGAATTTCCTGACTCGACCCGATGTTGTGTGGAAACTGAGGAAGGGCCACGGAGCGACCCAGGATGTGAGAGGGGGAGTCCAAAGCCCCAGACCCTGGTTTACTGAGGAAGGGCTGTAGTCATCCACTTGCGCCCACATCCTCTCCGCCGATTGAAATCCCTTCAGCTCCACTCCCCTCTGCGTGACGGAGGTGCCACATTTGCAAAGAGCATCCTTCTTCCTTGACAACTCCCCCTTCCTTGAGCCAAGGGGGCCAGGTTCCCCATGGCAGCTGCCACCGTGGGCGCACATTTTGGACGCGGCTTCTCCCTTGCAACCCTCAAATTAACGCAACGGTTTTTTTTGGTTTTTTTTCCTCTTTCTCTCCTCCCCCTGCAGTTCTATCTGCAGGCCAGATTCACGTGGAAGGGAGCCCGCCTGCTCCGTCCCCTCCTCCAGTTCACCCTCATCATGATGGCGTTTTACACCGGCCTGTCCCGCGTGTCGGACCACAAGCATCACCCCACCGACGTGCTGGCGGGCTTTGCACAGGGAGCACTGGTGGCTTACTGCGTGGTGAGTACGGCAAACCCTGCAGGGATGCTGCTGGGGGAGAGTCCCGAGGGAAGAGGTTGTGTAAAACCCTCCCCGTTACAGCCGGGGACAAGGCTGGGAGGCAGCATGCTCTGGGGACTCCGTACAGAGTCATCCCCGTGTGACAGCCCATGTAAACCTCGTTTGTGGGCAGAACGTGGCTTGAGAGCGGAGCACGCTTACCCTTCCGAGGGTGGGTGCTCTGATGGGCACCCAGCAAATAAAGGTGCCAGCACCTGCTGGCTTTTTCACCTCCCTGTGAGCAAACGCCCCTGCTGTGATGAAGGAATTTCAGTTCTCCCCCAGCAAACAAACTGTGTATTCAGAAAAAAAAAATTAAAAAAAATTTAGGCTTTTTTCCTCATCAACCTTGAGCCAAGGCGCCACTTTGCCCAGGCTGCTGAAAAGGCATTCAGACAAGGGAGAATATTCTGCTTTCGGACAGCAGCATTCCCTTTTCCAGCTGCTCTCAGTAACGAGCTCGTTTGCAAGGCTTGCCATCAGGACCCCCAAGCAGGGAAGTCTGGGGTGGTTGGGATGATGGCTCTTCCCTGTGCAATTCAGGCAACAGCCGTCCCTGGGGAGCTGGGTCTGGGGGGAGGGAGGGTGCCTCTTCTGGTGTAGTGGATTTTGAACGTAGCGAAAGGGTTCGTGAGAATACGGCAAACAAAAGCCGTGCCCGCTTGTCTGCGGCTGCCGGGCTCGTTCTCATGCCATTTGCTTTCCAAAGAGTGACCTGATTGCGCAGCTCCATAACTTGAAGTGACACATGTAGACGTTTAAAGCAGGCAGGGTGGGGGGCACTGGGTCGGGTGGCTGACTCGCAGAGAAACAAAGGGGCTGGCAATTATGGTGGGTCCTGTGTCTGTACAGACTCTGAAAGCAAGATTTTAACAGCCCGCTTTCTTGGGTGGTGTATTTTTATTATTTTGTGTTTTTTAATGATCTAAAAGTAAAGCAGCCCTGAAGGCAAGGAGTTAAGTTCGCTAATGTTATATTTTGCAAGGAGAGAAAAAATAGGTTATTTATGTACTTTCCACTCATTGATAATATTCCAAAGCCAAGACAAAAATGTCGTAGTCAGGAAGTTTTTATGCAGTATTATTAACTCTCTGAGCAGTAGCTGTTGGGTTTTGCTGTTGCCCGATGCCAGTGTCCCACGCGGGGATGGCAAATGCAGAGAGGGAAGCTGCAGAAGCATAAATATGCGACACCAGCTCGCAGCAACAGCGTTAAGAGTCCCGCGCTTTTCGTTCCAACATTGTCAGGGTGGTTCTTCAGGACCTTTTCCCATCCCAGCAGTGAGCCATAGCACAGTTGCTGCGGAGAAAAGATGCTGGGGCTGTGTGTGGAGCAAGGTGCCCTAGTTTGTGTCATGTGGGTTTGTCGAGATGCCAACTGCACGTCGCCGGGCGGTTTTACAAGGGGGATATTTACCTCTCTGTGTGCTTTTCTGTTGGAGAGGTGGGATAACAACAAGATACCGGGGGAGTAGGAACCGAGCGAATCCATCACAGCGGCAGTTTCAGAAAGACAATAGCTCTCCGGATGCTCGGGATGGGCGTCCGGATGCTTCCTGGCCGGGACCAGTGGCAGGGCTGGCTGTCCCCTCCCGGCCCTCGGGCAGCTGGAAGCTGTGCTGGGAAGGGGAAGCTGTGGCGGCGCTGGGCTGCTTTTCCTGTGTGGAGGGAAACCGACATGGGAAGCAGCCGCGAGTTTCACGGGCGGGCTCGGTTTTGCCCGCGAGCCTGGGGCAGCCTGCACTGCTTTTCCCAGCCGGCTCGGGAAGGGGATGGCTGTTTCCAAACCCTTTGCAGGCAGGGCTTGGTGGCTGCGGATGTCTCTGGCAGCAGCTTACGACTTGTCAGGGTTTAAACCCAACCTATTTCCTCAGCTTGCAAAGAACCGTTGATATGTTGTTCTTCTCCCAAGCCTGGCTTTGCTGGTTTGAGCCGTGGCCTAGGAGGGGCTGGCAGGCTTTTGGGAGATGGAAGCAAGAGACAAGAGGAAAAGTCACCCTGAAACTCCTTGGAGTTTGCACTGAATGTGTGCTGCAGCAGCCTTTTGCTAAAATTACGAGTATATCGGAGCAATTAGTGGTATGTCCCTGGGATCCAGCTCTCGTGCCCAGGGTGCTTTGAAGCAGAGAGAGGGACCTGGAGACTCATCACCTCCAACTCACCCTGGGCTCTCCCAGACACCCCTTCCCCCAGCAAAGCCTTCACGAGTCCGCTCTGGTGATAGTCAAGGGCCGTTAAAATACCACAGTTATCGGGCTATAGTTTTCAGCAGAAACCAATTGTGGGTTTTGTCTCTAAGGGCTGCCAGAGCTTAAATCCAGGTTGTGCTGCAGCAGACACGTTTGTCCTTCAGTGCCTGAAATAACAAGCAGAAGACATTAGAGTCAAGCACTTCCAGCTGATGAAACATTCAGACTTGAATCCAGGGTGAAATACGATGTGGATTTCTTAAATGGAAATAGTTTTTGTGCGCGTTGTAGGCAGCTTGCTCTGTGTCGGGTAGTTGTGTCTCATCTGATGGAAAGAGAAAAGGGGAGATGTCAGGAGATGCTCCTCGTGTTGCTCTGCCTAGCTGACAAGTCATTTTAACCTCTCCGTACGTGACTGAAGATTTCTTCAGTGTAATGAAAACGAATAGGAATTAAGTAGCAGCGCAAGATATTGGCTTACTTTGTATAATATGCCCTCAGTCTTCTGCTGTCAAGTTTTCTTTATGGGTGGAGAGCACCTTCTACAGGAAATGGAGCTAATCCAAGTGAAAAACTTTGCACGTTTATTAGTCCTTTTTTGTGTTAAACAGTTCAAGCATTAGGAGGATTTAACACACTGTTTTAACCCCCAAAGATCGCATTTCATGATTCCTATAACTGTTTATGTAACCTCCAGCCATATTAAAGTGAAATACAGTTTGAAGAGAAATGAAACCTCTTACCTGGTCTCTGAATGAAACCCTGAAAAGCAGCGAGCAGCACAGCAAAAACTAAAATACCCAAGATGACGCTCCACCATAACTCATTCCCGTCCAAAATAAGGACCAGACTTGGCGTAATCCCCATGTGCTTCTTGTACTCGGCAACCTCTCCTCCCATAAATTGATTTGCCACGGCTATCTTGGCGCAGAAATTGGACATCTTTTTGATTGAATCCAGCTCTCCGAGGTGGGCAAGCGAGCGAGGTGGCATCAGAAATGCGCCGAGCCAGCCAAATGAGGGCTTTACATTTATTAATGACCCAAAAGAAAACCATTGCCAGAGCAGTTTGACATGCTTTTACACTGTGATGCTGCAGTGAGAGGCCAGATTCCAGCTTGTGATCCTCAGTGGGATCAGCTGGGATCCCGTTATTTAACCAAAGGTACAAACGCTGCCACTTGCATGCCCTGTAAACAACTTTATCGGCTCTGTTATACAACTGGGCAGCCAGGCACCAGCACATACACCAAGAAATAGAGCTGCTTGATATGTCAGCTCCTCCCCTGCTTCTTTGCAAAGCATTAAAAGCTGAGCAACAACAGCTCCGTTTCCTGCATCCCCAGTTACAGTTGTAGGAGCAGTTTGCCACTTATAGCGCAGGTTCACTGTTCAGCTCAGCTCCTTATCTGCCCGTGCTGATAGGGACCGGCAAAAGTTGTTTCCAAGGTCGACTGGACCTGCTGCATGAGCTTTGGGTAGCTAGAAAACATGGAGATGCAGATGGGGAAAACCTTTGCTCTCTCCCTATGTTACCCAGCCTGGATGTACTAACCTAATGTTACTCCTTTGGACTCTTTTTTCCCCAAATTTATCTTGTTACGTTTGGGTACTGTGGGAGAAAACTCAAATATCCTGCTAACTCCTACAAGCATGTGCTTCTCCTCCCGGGGCTTCGGCTCAGCAAACCCACAGCTCGATGTGAATTATCGCTGCTTGAGGATGTCTGAGATGAGCCAGAAAATTTGGGCTGATGGAGGCAATGAGCAGCAGGACCAAATTTTAGGGCAGCTCACAAAATGATGAGCCCTCACCATTTTCTCTCCATCCAGAAGGATCTGTGCTGTCTCACTCTTCCCTTCTGGCGCAGGGCTCAGATTTGGCAAGGGAGAAAGTGTCCCGGTCCTGGAGGACCGATAAGCTTTGTGCAGCGGCTGCCAGGGGAGGATGTGGAAGTTTCCTTCCAGCACTTTGTTTCTTACTGTGTTGCTGCCTCCCAAAACTGCCAAGCATTGACTTTTTCACATCCGGGAGAGGGGTTACATCACGGGATACTGAGGAAGAAGTGGTCATGAGTAGCTTCTCCTCTCTTTAGGAGCCTTCAGGACCAGACCCTGTCTCTGCACCTTGGTGGGGCACGATGAGAGCATCACTCGCCGTTGACTCATGGCTGATAACTTTTAAAAGGGCTTTGATTTGAGACCTTTTAATTGCCTACCTGTCTGGCTGAATGAATTGTTCTGTCCCTATAACCACTCACCATGAGTCAGGCCAGCCCTTTGGAGACCTTTGTTATTTTATTGGAGTAAGGGCCATGTATCTGTTTCCTGGCTTTTCAACCCATTCAGCAGACGTTTGGGCATTGCACACAGTCATTACGCAGTGAAAAATGAAGTTGTTGGGTAATTGTTTTCACACTGTTTTGCGAGGTCTGAGCCTTTTTTCCATGCTGTACAGAAAGGTGGTAGTGCAAGCGCTCGGGATTTCACAGCTATCGGGCAGGCATTCAATAGTACAAAAAGTGCTATTTTTGCAACTTAGAGATATGCATATATACTGTGAACCAAGTTTCTGACCAGAACATCATCCAGTGTGGCTAAACTTGCCTTTTTCACTTATTCCTGCAGGTGTTCTATGTCTCGGATCTCTTCAAGCCGAAGACAAAGACTTGCCTGCCTCCACCGCCCATCCGGAAGGAGATTCTTTCACCTGTGGACATCATTGAGCGGAATAACCATCACAACATGGTGTAGACCTTCGAGAAGTCGGATGGGCGTTGTATTTTATTTTAAATTTTTTTTTTTGCAAAAAAAATGACTGCTGACAGCAACTACCTGCTGCTCTCAAATCTCATCAGACAGTAGAATGTAGGGAGAGACTTTCTTGCCCAACCAGTAAAGTCTTACTCTGTGGTCTTTTCAACTTGCGACATTTGGATGCAAAGGGGTGGTGGTCAACTAAGTCAAAAGCGACAATGAGCAAGAAAAACAAAACACAAAAGCCGAACAGACAAAGAGAGGTGCCGGAGTTCTGGATGTGCAATTGGTTTGAGTGTTCATGTTGTAGTGAACGCCAAATTGTTCATAGCCTAATGAACACTAAGGGATTTTTGGAAAGCTGGCCATCTTAGGGTTTTTTTTTAATTTGTTTTACTATGAAGATTTTCAATGCCTGCGAGGAAAAAACAAAAACAACTCACAACTAAATTGTATAGCACTACATACGAGAAACAGCACTGAGTCAAGATCTGGGATTGGTTTGTAAGAGTTGCTTTTTTTTTTTTCTTTTTGATACTAGTTCATTTTTGCCTCCTCTGTTCCATACTGTGACTTAGTTTAGAAGAAGCTTGCCCGTTCAAAGATCTCTGAAGGGTCTCTGTTCACACTACATGCCTTTTAACGAGCAGTCCTGAGACGCGCAGCGAGGCTCAGTAAACTCCATCCTTGGCGCAGAGAAGCCACGTTTCTCCCTCTCCACTCGCTTTCTGGCGAGGGTTCGTCCTGCCTGAGCCCCTCCAGCACCCACAAATGGCACTTCATGAAAAGAGCATCCTCCGTTTCCTGGCCATTCCTCCTTCCCCGAGAAAAAATTAAAGAAAAAAAAAAAGACAAAAATTACAGCAGATTTTCTGCGCGCCCACGGGAGCGGGCGGTTAGCAAGTGGGTAGCGGCGGCTCTGCCGAAGACGTGTTCGCACTACGACCTCGGGGCTGAGTCCCGAGGAAACTTTTTATTTCTGCAGTTTTCGGGACG